>NC_058410.1:17418116-17571817 GCF_002201575.2 Neomonachus schauinslandi | reverse complement strand
TTTCTGGCCCGGAGGTGTGGGGAGCGGCGAGGGGAAGGGCTACCCCTCCCCCCCCCCCCCCGTGGCATGGTCAGTGACCGTGGTCCTCTGTCTCGTGAGCACTCCGGGTCGTGCGGGGGATGGGGTTCGCTCCTCGCCCCGCTTGGTTCTGCTAGTTCTGCCCCGCGAGTCTCCCTCCTGATCGCCGGCTCAGTGGCCCAGAGGCAGTTTTCGGGCTCGGTGCTGACCCTGGGCTGGCTAGTCCTTCGGCAACAGCGAGGGGGACGCGGGAAGCAGTTGCCCCCGGGGGGGTCCGGGGCTATCCGAGGGCGCGGGTCAGCCTGGCTGGCAGTGTCGCCTGCTTTGACCCGAAGATCCTCTGCGCTGCGTGTGTCTCAAGTCAGAACTTTTTTGGGGGGGTGGGGGGCTTGTGCTTGGTTTCTTAGAAGCGAAGCCGCCTATTTTTAGCAGAGGTGAGGAGGGGGTTGCACGGAGAGAGAAAAGAGCGGCTGCAGAGAGAGGGCGGGATCCGCAGCTGGGTGCGGGCGCGGGGAGGGCGGTGCCAGGGCCAGGCGAGCGCACGCCCGGGTTCCCGGTCCGCTGCTGGCGCGCGCCCTGGCCAAGGGAGGCTGCAAATCTCTGACCCGTCGTGGCCAGAAGAGGTTTTGCGGGGGCGCGGGGAGAGGCTGGGGAGGCGCCAGCTTCTTGCAAAGGTCCAAGGTGATGAACCTGAGCCACCGGGCAAACATCCGGCATCTGCCTGACGCGAGCCGGTGCGCAAAGGGAAGCCTCGGAAGCGCTGGACCATATCGGGCGGAAAGACTCCAGTAGGCTGGAAGCTGCCACACTTCACCTCAAAAGTCCCCCAGTCGCAGAAGCCACAGGTCTAGATAGCAGGCTGTTTTCGAAGGAAAAAAAAAAAACAAACCAAACACCTCAGCGAAGTAACAAATGTGTCGGAGCATTTTGAATAAACGCAGATAAGATAATGCTCTTTCCATGTAGTGAAGCTCAGATTTTAAAAGGTGTGCTTCCATTTCAGTAGAAACTTTGGAGAACTATGGTTTTGTAAGATGCTTTAGGGAAAATTAAAGGAAAATATTGTCCAAGCAGATTTCCAGAGTACAATCCTTAGCATCTGGTTTCTTAGAGGGTTTGGGATAATACGCGCTTTTATTAGGGAGTCAAATCTCTTCTTTCCCTGAGTTCTGTATTTTGGAGTCTCCATAGCTTCATAGATTCTGAGACACCTGCTAGTGCTACAAAGCTAACTTTTTTTTTCCTTTTTCTTCTTTCTTCTTTTAATAGTTAACAACATCTCACTGTTAACTGGCATTGGGAAGTGTTTTGGAAGCCCAGGGCTCTATAAAATCTGATAACGAATTCTTTGTTGAAACTCCCCTTAAGCAAAATGTGGAGGCCAGTGGGGCAGGGAAAACACAGTAGATGGGGAATGAGGATATCTGTGTTTAGTCAAGAGCACTTGGCAGGGCACTCAGACTTCCTGGGCCTCAGCTTTTTCATTAGTAGTTAGGGGCTGGACTAGGTTATATCTCAGACCTCCACCCAGCTCTTGAAATGTGGTGTTTCTGATCCCTTCTTGGGGACAGGAAAAACTGAAAGGAGGAATGAACAAAGGCCATACTGGGGGTAAAACCAAGAAACTGCATAATCTAGCATGTTAAGCTTTTGAAAATTGAGCCAAAAGTGTGTTGTTCCCAGAATCGAGTGCTTTCATCCTTTATTTCAAAAAATGAGGCCTGATAAATTTGGGGGCTCAGTTGGTAGAAGGGTGAATTCACTCAGGGAACTGGGAAGAACCGATGGGTCGAACATTGCTCTTGTTACTAACTTATCAGTTTCCAACTGACATGATGGGTGAAAAAAATGACATCACTGTGAACTGAAAATAGGATACCTTGGCCAAATTTGTTCCCTGTTGTTTTGTTACATAAATATAATGATTTTGGGGGAAAGTGCGCTTGTGGTCTTTAAGAAGGTCTAAAATATACCCTTAATAATATAAGGCCAAGGTATCTGCGGAATACTTACCCCTTGTGTCCTCCATTCTATTATTTTAGTGTCTGTCAAAACAAAATTTGTGGTTAGTAAACATATCCTCTCAATTTCCTGAGTTAGCCAATTTTGGAGGCAAGTATTTTTCTTAAATATAAGTTCATATAAAGTCAAAATTTTCCAAATCAAAATAATATTTATAGCAAAAAATTTTCTTGACAGGAACTTATTTTAATACACTTAGATAATATTATACATCTACACATAGTAGCTACTTGATATTTATGGCAGTAATAACTGAACCTCTTGTATCAAATAGGTCGTATGATATTTAACATATTGAATATTCTCACAGTAAAGCCAGGAGATAGGACCATTCCCGACAAAAGCTAACACTCATTGTGTATGTTCCAGTAAATGCACATGCAGAATGAAATTGTATCCACATAGCAGTATTACAGGGAGCTTGTATTGTTCCCATTTTTGATGTGGGAGAAATGAAAACACAGAGATTCACTGACTTGCTGAAGGACGCACAGCAAATAAGGCAGGACTTGAACTCAGATCTGTCCGGTTCAGGCACTTAATGCATAACTACGAGCAGCCAAGATGCAAGGGGAATCAGAAGAGCTGACTGGCTACAAATAATCATATGTATTTGCATAATTTCGCTTTCTTTGATACTTTTATTCTGAGTATCTTAAAGGGCCAGCAGAGAAGGGAAATAAGTCAAGCAGCTGGTCTGCTCTTAACTCCACCTTCCTGTATTAATCTCCCTGTACCAGTGAACTCAGCCCTCCCAGCGCCACACACCCGGAGGTGATACCAAATAGAATCTTAAATTCCTGATCTTTCTGTCTTCCTTTAGCAATTTGTTCTTTGTCTAGGCTAGTAGTTTTCAATGTGTGGTCTGTGGACCTGCAGCATCAACATCACCTGGAAACTTCTTACAAATGCAGATTCTCAGGGCTCGTTCCAGACCAACTGAATGAAAGAGTCTGGGCCCAGGACCCAGCAATCTGTGTTTTAGCAAGTCTTCCACGTGACTCTGATACAGGCTGAAGGTCGAGAACCATCGTTGCAGGGAAAAGCTTTACTTTCAGGAAGCCTCCTATATACTTGAGTGAAAGAAGAGAGATGAGAGAGAGGAGATTCAGACAGTATTTTAAAGGTGATATGCATGGTTTTATCTTTTACAGCTCAACTTTTAAAAATGCATCTGCTTTGTTGCTTAAGCCCCATTGTTTCAAGGGAAGGACCAGCCAACAGCTGCAGCTGCAGCTGGCTTTAGACTCTCCGAGGTTAGGAGTTGCGTGGAATGGGGTGGAGCTGGCGACCAGGAGGAATAGTGGAGAAAGAAAGGGGAAGGAGGCAATGATGATGCTTTCTCTTCCCACAGAAGCTGGGTCAAACAGTCTTCTTTTCTAGTTTGTTTGGGCCTGGGCAAAGTCTGTTTTCCTTAAAGGTACTTTCTGCAGCAAAGGATTTGAAAAAAGCAAAGTAAATTGGGAGCGGGGTGGATTATGCAGGAATAACTGTGGTCTTGATTTTTTCCTCCTTGAAATCAGTTGAGAGAGAACAGGAGCATAGAGTGGGGTAAAATGCATAGGTTTGGCAAATGGCTATCCCTAAGCTTGGGGACCATAGTTTTTCCAATTCAGTGACATTCTTTGCTTTTTTGAAGTGGCATTCAGACTTTGATTTGCTATAGAAAACAAATAAAAATCAAGTAACCCCCCCCCCCAGAAATTAGGTTATGATACAGCCTCTGCCAGTAGTCTCATTACTTATGAGCTGTGGAAATATCAGAAACTTGGAATAAAACTCGTTACTCTGATGTAAACTGAATAAAGCCAGATGGCTTACTACACATCTTATACAACTGGCAAACTCTAATGATTTATCATCAAGCCTTGGATATGTGATTTAGCCTTTATGGGAACTAAAGTTGTTGGGTCAATCTCAAATTGACATGCTTTCCTTTCCATTTTTTAAATTATACCACTTTAAATGGAGATACACTACTTCTATTTCAGTTTTCAGAATTGCCAATCTTTATACATATTATATATGAGCATGGCAATTTCGAGTCAAAAAACGAGAGAGAAAGAGATGGAACTTTATCGAATTTGAAATTCTCCAGGTTTAAATGAATTTAAAGGAAAATGTGAAAAATAGAGTTCCAAATCTGTTACAAAATCATTTCTTTAAACCTTAAAAGTCAAATTTAATTTTTCTTCTGCACATTAGGCATGGTTTAAATATAGTGCTCCAGGCCCCAGACAGCAATCTAGGAAATGAATGCATTAAATATGATGTGATCAATAGAAATCGTTGACATAAAAAGAAAATGGCATTCTTGTTCGTAGCTGCAAATGTGTCTTATAGGGTTGGCTGGGGACACAGTAGCCCTGTATTAGAGGAAGGACAGAAAATGGAATTCAGCTATGGCAGACTGTTCTATAAACACATGGCATGAATGGTGAAAAGCATTCTGCTTTGTAAACTATTTCTGATGTAGACTAGTCTCAGTATGAATTGTTTAAAAGTACGTATAAATATGTATTATCTGGATACTGTCTTTCCTCAAATTCCCTGTCATCAATCCAGGTTTAAAACACTAGTTGGCTTTGTATTTGAGAAACCAGAAGGAAAGTGGTCAAGCTTGCTGGGTCCCAGAAGAAATAGTATCTTTTGCTTCCCCTGAGGGAAGCGCAAGGGTGGACGCTAGCTTGCCGTGCAGCTGTCCTGAAGAGGAGCAGCGATGGACGATGAAAAGGCATCTTATTTGACAGAGCATGGCTGCTTGAATTGTAAGAAGTTATCATTGCTCTTTTTTTTTAAATTTATTTATTTGATAGAGAGAGACACAGCGAGAGAGGGAACACAAGCAGGGGGACTGGGAGAGGGAGAAGCAGGCTCCCCACGGAGCAGGGAGCCCGATGCGGGGCTCGATCCCAGGATCCCGGGACCATGACCCGAGCCAAAGACAGACGCTCAACGACTGAGCCACCCAGATGCCCCTCACTTGCTCTTTCTGCTTTCGTTTTTGGTTCTGTTTTGAAAGATGTTAAGACTTGACCACAAATAAATGTTATCTTACCTGTATTGATTTTTGTTATAGAAAACTCAGCTTTAAGCAGTGATTGCCATAAACCCTTTCATTTTTTAGAAGTGGGGACCGAAACACGAATATTCCCCCCAAAAATAAAAAAAAAAATGCAAAAATTAAAAAAATGTAGCAACTGTTGGGTAAGAAAATTCCAAATGAAGCCCATTTCAGTATTGCTTTTTATTTTTAACAGTTTTATTGAGATATGATTTAGAAACCATACGACTCACACATTTAAAGTTTTGAATACTTTAATAGTTTTCTATAGTTTTTAGTATATTCATAGACAAGCGCAACCATTGCTGTAGTTGATGTTAGAGCATTTTCATCAGCACAAAGAGAAACCCCATATCCTTTGGTTGTCACCTCCCCATTCCTCCATCTCCTCAGCCCTAAGTCAACTCTAATCTACATTCTGTCTCTATAGATTTGCCTGTTCTGGACTTCTCCTAGAAAGGAAGCTGTACAATATGTGGCCTTTTGTGAGCGGCTTCTTTCACTTGGCATATTGTTGTCATGGTTCAGTCATGGTGTAGCATGTATCCCTACTTCATTTCTGTTAATGGCTGAATAATATTCCACGGTTTAGACCACATTTTGTTTATCCATTCATGGGTTGATGGACATTTGAGTTGTTTCTATCTTTTGGCTATTATGCATAGTGCTTCTATGAACTATTGTGGGCAAGTTTTTGTTTGAAGACCTATTTTCTGTTCCTTGGGGTATATATACTTGGAAGTGGATTGCTAGGTCATAAGGTAATTCTATGTTTAATTTGTTGAGGTACTGCCAAGCTGTTTTTCACAGGCGCTACACCATTGTACACCCCACCAGCAATGTATGAGAGTTTGAGCTTCTCTACATCCTCATCAACACTTGTTATTTTTCATTATTTTGATTATCGCCATCCTAATGGTTGTGAAATAATATTTTATTTTGCTTTCGTTTTGCATTTCCCTAATGATGAGTGATGTGGAGCATCTTTTCATGTGCTTATTGGTCATTTGTATGTCTTTTTTGGAAAAATGTGTATTCACATCCTTCACCCATTTTTTTTTAAAGATTTATTTATTTATTTTAGAGAGAGAGAGAGAGTGCATGGGGGAAGGGCAGAGGGAGAGGGAGAGAGAATCTCAAGCAGACCCCGCCTTGAGCAACAAGCCTGTTGTGGGGCTTGATCTCATGACCCTGAGATCACGACCTGAGCCAAAACCAAGAGCTGGATGCTCAACTGACTGCGCCACCCAGGCGCCCCCCTTCACCCATTTTTTAATTGGGTTCTGTTTTTGTTTTTGAGTTTTAAGAGTTCTTTATATATTCTGGATACTAGACCCCTATCAAATACATGATTTTGCTATTTATTTTGAAGTTGCAAAAGATGGTACTGGCTTAAACACGATGCTGTTACATGTTGTTTTCTTTTCTTTTTTTTTTTTTTTTAAAGATTTTATTTATTTATTTGAGAGCGAGAGAGAGAATGAGAGACAGAGAGCATGAGAGGGAGGAGGGTCAGAGGGAGAAGCAGGCTCCCTGCCGAGCAGGGAGCCCGATGCGGGACTCGATCCCGGGACTCCAGGATCATGACCTGAGCCGAAGGCAGTCGCTTAACCAACTGAGCCACCCAGGCACCCACATGTTGTTTTCTATATTATAGGTGTGTACCTTCTCAAGGGGCAAATTATTTTCGTACTTTAGTCATTTTCAAAGTGCTAAGTACAGTGTCTGGGTATATAGTAAATTCTAAATAAATTCCTAACAATTAACCGAAAACAAGGCTATCTTCAAAAGAATCTTGGGGGTCTTGTTTGCAGTATGGATCACTTTGAATAGGAAACATTTTGGTTGTCTACATTTAGCTCTCATGTATGACACTTCATGGATAGATAGCACTAACCCATTTGATAGATGTCACAAAGATTACTGTGATTTATGTGTGAAGTATGAGTGTAGCTAGTTTTGAACAGCAGATTATAGAACAATAGATGTGAGTATTTTGTCCTGTGTTTGCTCGCTAGAATGGAGCTGATGAGCTCAGCAGGGGAAAGCATTTGGGTACATCATGTTCCTTATACAAGGTAATACAAGGCTACCAAGGAGATCTTGAACATTCTCATAAAATTAGAATTCGTATGCAATTCATTTTTTATTCACATTGCTGCAACGTACAGGACAAATATATAGGAAGAGGATTATGTATATATGTTTCTCTTTAGTAAGGTAACTTACGAATTTTAGAAATATTAGTTGTTTTTCTAAAAGTGTTAGACATTTTTAGTATGTTTTAAAAATACATATTATCAAAATGAGAAACTTTAAGATAGGTATAGTCAATTCCATGCTGCTTGGTAGAGGCTCAATTTGAATAATTTGTAACATTCTCATATTGAAAATGACCTGGGAGCCAGATAGCTATTTAGTGGTGAGGGTATGATACACCTCTTGGTCTGACTCTGGGTTTCTATCAGTTGTCTGTAATTTCCCAAAGATGGGAAATTTTTCTTGTCTCATCATATGACTATGCTTCTGTTGTTGCCTCTCTGCTGATGGTTTAGGAAGCTCACATTCCAACGATGATCTCTGAACTCCCATGATTAGTTCATGATCACGTCTGAAGTTGTGATAGTCTACCTTGTATTGTGATAGTTTGTGGGCAAGCTCCTTGAAAGGAGGAAGGTGCTCCCGTACTGTCCATCTCTAGTCTGACCTCTCCCGGGTGCTCTGCACAAGCCCTCAGGAACTATCTGTTGAATCAGTATATTGGCTGAGCAGACTGTTCTTCACGAGGGTGCCACATCCTGCTTCGTTTGGTCTCTATTTTAAGAAGAGAACGTGGGGAGGAGTGCCAGGAAAGACTTAAGCTCAGGTGATGTCTACGGCCTGCTCTTCCTGTCTCTTCTCTTCCTGGCTGTTTGAAGCAGCTGTTCCAAGCAAAGATATTAAAGCCACTACGACATATAGTTCTGTAGAGATTTCTCTGCACGTGGGGATAATTGTCCACCTCTTACCTGTGGAGATTTGGAATTACATTTATAGAGCTCTCCCTGTAATTAAGAATACCTGAGCTCAATCTAGAGCTTTGGCTGCATATGACTAGAGTGCAGACTTCTTGTTTCTTGTCATTTTTCCAAACCCGGATGAGTAGTTCTGGGAGTTTGCACATTGTTTATTTCTCTCTCTAAGCCAGTGTCTTCCTTACCTAGCAAATTGTGTTAAATTAGCTAGTCCATTTCCAGCACGGTTTTTTGTCTTTAAGGAGATGAGACCAAAAGATGACATGGTTTTTGAAGTAGTGAGCAAATGGATTTGCCCCGAGAAGGGCAAAATGAGAAACTATACAATTAGGGCTCAGTCAGTGCACAAACTCATTGACCCTTGTTTGATGAAAGGTATTAAAATCACCTTAAGTCGTGGCTTTGATTAAGCAATTCTTAGTTCACTCATTGATGGGTGACTTAAATAATTATTTACATTTAGCCCTACTGCATTTCTGGAAACACCATTGATTTTTTTTTCCCTAGCTCAGTGAGTATGACTTTCATAGTCTTGATGAAAATAAAAATGGAAGTATTCTGAAACACATAAATTCTTTTGTTCAGTCATTCAGTAAATATTCATGGAAGGCCTGTGGGCCACAAGCATCAGATGTTAGAAAGAATAGAGGCTTTAGAGCAAAGATTTTGATGTGAATCACTGCACTACCACTTATCAGCTGGGAGAACCTGGGCAATTTCCTTAACTTCTCTGAACCTCAGGATGTTTTGATCTATATGATGGGCTTGGTAAGTACTGTGTTATAGGATATGTCTCTAACCCAGGGCCTGGCATTCGGATTCAACAAATGTCTATTTTCTCACTTTGTCCTTTGCTTCTCTCAGGCTCCCTTTTCTTCTGGCACGAATACATCCATGCACGGGGACACACACACATGCAAACACACATCCTGGTGGAATGTGCAGTCTCACTCCTGGCTTGGCTTCCAACCGAAAGCACCAATATAACCAAGAACTATGAATGTACTAAACCAGTGTTCTTGTGGCTTATCTCATCACCCTCACCCTCAGACTGGCAAGGGCTCTTCAACAGCTGACAAGTTCCAGTCATTTGCCCCGTTAATTATATGCACACCAACCTTCCAGCTTCTTCTCTCTGTTGCTTCCTGGAAACAGTCTTGAAAGAACACATTGAACGCACAGCCTGCTTTGCTCTGGCTTGAACTTATCCACACCTTTCCCCCCTACATTTGTAAAAATAAAAATAGTTGTGCAGGGCGCCTGGGTGGCTCAGTTGGTTAAGCGACTGCCTTCGGCTCAGGTCATGATCCTGGAGTCCCGGGATCGAGTCCCGCATCGGGCTCCCTGCTCGGCAGGGAGCCTGCTTCTCCCTCTGACCCTCCTCCCTCTCATGCTCTCTGTCTCTCATTCTCTCTGTCTCAAATAAATAAATAAAATCTTAAAAAAAAAAAAAATAGTTGTGCAGAGGGGGTGTGGTGCAGCTGACAGTCTGGGATGGCCTGCTGTCCGAGGACAGGGCTGGGGGTCTGTAACTCATGCCCTTCCAAGCAATCAAAATGCAAGGCAGACCCTGTGACAGCTGGTGAGAACTTCTCCCGCTTAAGACGGAACTACCAGGCCCCGTAGTATGGCTACTTGCTTTTCTCTGGTTTCTACTTCCCTTCTTTTGGAGGTTAGGGCCAGGGCAGTGGACCTGAGTCATGGATCCTGTCTTTGCCGGGAGGCTGGTGACCTTGCCTCTGTTTGCATATTCTGCTTCTTCCTGTTGCCTTGACCTGCCCCGCCTTCGATGGGTGCTGGCGCATGTGCGAGCCACAGGCCATTACCATCTGCCATAGTTGGTCACTCAAGTCCTGGAGAAGTTGAAAGCAAAGGTGATTTTACATTATTTAATAGAAAGTTAAATTTTGTTTAGAAAAACCATGACCTTGCAATTCCGGCGCAGAGCTTCCTGCTTTGACACGAGGGCTGTTTGACGTGAATGCCTTCCCGCTGAAGAAGCAGAAACAAAACCGTGCCGGTTGCTGCGAGGGGTACGGGACCTGGTTCTGGAAGGGTTCCCAACTAGTCAGTGGTCAGTGCTCTTAAGTCACATGAGCCTCTGAGGCTTAGGTTTCTTTACCTCTAAAACAAAGACGTTTGATTAGGTCCATGATTCTCCATTGTTTTTCTTTCTTAAGACCCCTATCAGCAGCAGTGTTTCCGTATGATCTGGCTGGTCCGTCTAGGACTGTGTCCCAGTGGCCAGGAATGGGAGAATAGGGGTGGATTTGGGGTTCTTTAAAGAGATTCTCTAGGTGATTTTTATATGTAGCCCCAGGAGACGCTGTCTCTTTTCTCTTTAGAATCACTGCATTAGGTGTTTTCTAAGGTCCTGCCTACTCTTTTTTTTTTTAAAGATTTTTATTTATTTGTTTATTACATATATGTATATACATATAGAGAGAGAGAGAGAGAGAGAGAGAGAGGGAGCACGCGAGCAGAGGGAGTGGGACAAGCAGACTCCGTGCTGAGCACAGAGCCCAATGCGGGGCTCAATCTCATGGCCATGAGATCATGACCTGAGCCCAAATCAAGAGTCAGACACTTAACTGACTGAGCCACCCAGGTGCCCCAAGTCCTGCCTCCTCATAAAATTCATGTGTTGAAAGAGATAAGCCATTTAATTGTAGCAACTAAAACAGTAAGGCTCTTTCCTTTGGCCCCAAATACCTATTTAAAAGACTGTAGGAGTCAAGTGACTAAGGCAAGTGGAATACACAAGAACTTATTAGGCCATTATTTTCAAAGTCTTAATCATAGTTTTTTGTTTGTTTGTTTGCTGTTTTTGTTGCTTTGTCTTCATTAAAATTGGCACCACTCCCCCAACATCACCAGTTTGCCACAGCCTATCTGGACAATAATGGGAGAATCTCGTTCCAGAAGTTGTGGGAAACAGAATGTCTCTAGGAAGGCAGAGAGAGAGAGAGAGGAAGCAGAGTAAGACATGTCTTTCTAGAATTCGGAGTCTAACAATGTGATAGGAAAAGAAAGAAGGAAAACAAGTAGGAATATGAAAGCTCCGTTGTTCAAGGAAGATTCTCACAACCTCTCGCCAGCTCCCTGCTCCCGGCCATCCCTTTCCCTCGGGGACAGCTCCAGTAGCCAAGGGAGTTCTTCACAGTGTGGTGAGCTACTTCCGTCTGCTTCTGCTAATTCTTCTGGAAGCTACACAGAATAGTCTATTGGACTGTATCATCTTTCAGAGGATTGAAGATATGAAGATGCTGTCATGCGCCCCCCATAAATATTTTCCAGAAAAATAGATGTAGATCCCAGTAGTTCCTCATCTGAAGTCACCTTCAGATATAGCAAACAGCAAAGGAAAAAAATGACTGTAAAAGTAGAACTTTCTGAACAATGGCACCCCATACACAAGGCAAAAGACCCAGACTGGGGACAGGTGTTTCTCTAGGAAATGGGATTAATATGCAGCTATTTAAATGTTTAATAAATCAATAAACAAGAGAAATAATTTGTGAGATAAAAGGGGAAAGAATATGAGCAGGCAGTTCATAGAAGAGGAAATACAGCTGACCAGCAAGCATACAAGAAGACCAAATGGCCTCCATTCTCTTATGTACCTTAACCACTTGCCTCGGCCCTTCGCTGGCCTGTAGAACTGAGGAAACTTCCAGTTCTCTCTGCTCACGAGCCAGCTTTGCGGAGAGGAGTCACTATCAGAAGGGTGTCTCTTCTAACCCGCCTTCTTCTGAGAATGACCGCCATATCCCATCCATCAGTGTTGCGTAGTTATGACAGGGGAGGGGAGCCGGGGGCAGTTCTCGGGAGCCCTGACTCAGGCCCTAGAGACAGAAGTCTTGCCGTGTTTTTGGTGCCACATTTGTGTTGGGTGGTCTGCTCACTGAGGCACCCTCTCCACACTCAGCAGCGCAGCCAGGGAACCACACACCGTTAACCCCCAATCGCGCCCGGCAGCCTGCTCTGCCTCCCTCCTTCGCGGCCTCTCTGCATCACGGACACTTTGCTGAGTCTGTAAGAAGCAGGGCAGAAGGAACCGACGTCACACGCTCACAGAATGCAGCATCTTTTCCTGGGAGTATTTTCTCAATATCTGGAAAAAACAAGTGAAACTGACTCATCTGGTTGGAGTTCTACAGAAATGTGATTGCAGATTTCTTGCGATTTCATTCTGCTTTAGTGTCAAAATTCAGCCAACGATGTGCCAGAAAATGTGTGTAAAATCACATACAGATTTAGACACTGGAAGAGGAAGTTATTTTTACCAGGGCGGGGAAGGAAACAGAAAGTGACAGTTGGCAGGGAAGTCAGGGCAGGGCTGAGCACGGAGGTGAGGTGTCTGCACAGCTGGGGTGCGGGCACACTCGCATCTCCCGTCCTACTGGCCTGGGGGCTGTGGTGTGGTCGCCTCTTAGCAGGTCGAGTGAGGACTTCCTGTGCTGAAGACCTACCCAGAGAGAGTGTTGACATAACCTCCGAGGAGGATGCCGGGTGAAGCAGTCGAGAGGGTAACGTTGGTTACTCCTGAGACTTGCTGTGTGCTCTCCGGGACAGTTTCACAGGGGCTGCTCTCAAGAGCTGCACAGGACCCGAAGGTGAAAATGGAGCAAAGGATTCTGGAAAGCTATGCAAATACAAAAGCCAAACAGTGCAGCGTCTTTAGTTTGCCTTAGCAGATGACAGGAGTGAGGCCTTATTATTTTCTTTGCTTGGGCTTTTCTGAATTCCAAAGGCTGCCCTTGTTAGCTGGCCCAGCAGAGCTCCACGGCCTTACGGAGTCTCAAGTATTTGTGGTTATGTTCTTCTAGTCATGCTGTGAGATGAAGAGTTTTCCAGAAATTAAAGCGAGGGAGAAGGAAGGATTTGTTAGGATCCATAACCTCTTTTTATTGCCTTTTTCCCTTGGGCAAAGGATATCTAGACTTACCATTTAGCGATGATATTTGAGTCTCCTAAGCTTGTAGTTTGATAATGAACTTCTCAAGTGCATTTGGAAAAGACTTTATTCAAGCATTCTTGCGCCTTACTGCCCTGTTCCATTCGGCGGGGGAGAGGTGCCTCAGTTCTGTGAGCCTGTGTTGTGAAATGTACGCGGTCACAGCAGTGCCTCTCTGTTTCTGAACTGAACTCTGGCATGGAGAGTGTGTTTTAGGCGTGTTGGCGAGTGTGCTCCCTAGCTTGGAGGGAGGACCCACTAGAACGGTCTTAGGTTACCAGGAGGGCTTCTATTTTTGCCTTTCATTTCTTTTGTGGCATAATGCATTGCTGTTTGACAACATAACCCCCTTTGTCCAGATTTTTTTCTTGGCCACCTTGTTGGAATGATAGGTTGACCTCTTGTTCATTTCGGAGTCAGTCTTGCCCACAGGCCTTTTTTTTTTTTTTTTTAAGATTTTATTTATTTATTTGACAGAGAGAGACACAGCGAGAGAGGGAACACAAGTAGGGGGAATGGGAGAGAGAGGGAGAAGCAGGCTTCCCGCCGAGCAGCGAGCCCGATGCGGGGCTCGATCCCAGGACCCTGGGATCATGACCTGAGCCGAAGGCAGATGCTTAACGACTGAGCCACCCAGGTGCTCCGCCCACAAAGCTTATACTTCATGGAAGTTTCACATCAATGAGCCTTAAAGGATCACAGAACGTGTGTTTTCCGACTGCTTTCATATCCCACCCTCCTTCACATTCGGCTTGGCAGTCACCCTCTCTTGCTTCTCTCTTGTTCCTTCAACAAATATTCATCAAACTCTACTGAGGTGCTGGGTAGGGGAGATACCGTGACCAATAACACTGCACTCAGGGGGCTGCCTTCTACTTGGAAGGGCAGAGAAAGACTGAGGCTAAACATAGAGAGGGATGAATAGGGGCCTGTGGGAAGCTACAGAGGAGAGTAGAAGCAGTATTTGTGCCTGGCTGTGGAGAGGCAGATGATTTCTTTGGTTAAGGCCCTGTTTATGCCAGTCTCAAGCTCTTAAGTCTGGCTGCACAATAGAATTACCTGGAGAGCTTTGGAAAATGCTGATTTTCATTCATACCAGGCTGGGGCCTGGGCACCTGTATTTGTTAAAAGCTCCCAGGTAATTCTAATATGCAAGCAAGGTAGAGAACTACCGAAGCAGATACAAGGCACAGCAGTTTGATGTGTGCATTAAGTCCTCTTACAGTGCTATTTAGGGATGGCTTCACTTAATCTAAAATCGTGACATAACCCTTTAGCTTTTGGCTTCTTCACACCAGCTCATCTCAAACTTGAATGGCATTCAGATCACCTGGGAGTCGGTTAAACTGTAGATTCCAGTGCAGTAGATCTCCGGCGGGGCCTGGGATTCTGCATTTCCAAGAAGTTCCCAGGCGTCATCAGCATGCTCCCGCCCTCCGGTTGGAGGATCACACTTTGAGTAGCAAGCGTCTACACTGCAGCATTTCTAGGACCTAATTAATACTTGTAAACAGACCCATGAGTCAAGGTACAGCCCAGCCCACTAAAGAGCTGTGCATTTAAACATTTTATAAAATTCTTCTTTTTTTAAAGATTTTATTTTTAAGTAATTTCTGCAATGGGGCTCGAACTAAAAACCCTAAGATCATGAGTCACATGTTCCACTGACTGAGCCAGCCATAAACTTTATGGGTGCCCCCATAAACTTCTTTTTAATTGAATTTTCATTCACCAATTTGATTGTTCAAATTTAAGAACACTAGATTTTTCTTAAGTGAGAATCACACACTTACATGATTCAAATTTAAAATGTCTGGTTTTTTTTTTTCCTTTTAATCTCTGTAATCCACAGTATTGAAATGTAGGCTGTTTGGAGATTTGTGAATGTACAGATTTTGACTTCATGTCAAGTTTGTTAATAAGCATTGGAAATCAAACAACTGGCGTTGGGTATGAAGTTTCTTCATAGTTGTTACAGATTCCTGCACCGTTGTAAATTTTGTTGTTAAGGCGTAGTATCAGAATTCATTGCCAAAAGTGAAGGATTTTTTTTTTTTTATGGCCAGAGCAAATAATTGGATGCAAATAGAGCAAATAATTAGAATGACTTGGTGTCATGCTTTGACAACACAATTTTAAGGAATAGTTAAAACCATTAGTACATGCTTATTGGAGGAAACTGGGAAACAAAAGCACAAAGAAGAAAAGAAAAAGGGTGTTAATTGCTTTACTCACAACTGCTTTGGTTTGGTTACACCTTCCTTCCCCCATGTGGTATCACAAAGGCCCTTCCACGCCTTCACACATTTTCCTAGGAGGTTGGTTTTCATGGTAGCAGAGTAGCTTGTGAATGTTCCGTGATTCCTGTAGCAGAGCCTTTTTCGTATTTAGCCTCTTTCCAGTTTTCGAGATTCTAGATACAGCTGTGATGAACATTGTTCAGCTTTTGCCCTCTTGTCTACTTCCCTTGGATAAATTCTTAAACACTTGGAACTGCTGGATCAGAGTGTGTGCCCATGTTAAAATCGCTCTTTGTACAAACTGTCATGGTTTTTGATGTAGCTGACCAGCAGTCTGTAACCTGTTTTGCTCATCCCCTGACAAGCACTGGATATGATATCATAAAACTCTTCACCCATTCCATTGGTGAAAAGTGATATTCTCATGCTATAATTCCCATCTGCTTGCATATTAGTGACATTGGACAATTTGACTGTGTTTATAAGATGTGTTTATAAGATGCATTTCTTTTTTTTTTTTTTTTAAAAACTCCCCAAGTTTTTTAAGATTTTATTTATTCATTTGAGAGAGAGCACAAGCAGGGGAAGAGGGAGAGGGAGAAGCAGACTCCCCGCTGAGCGGGGAGCCCCACGTGGGGCTCGATCCCAGGACCCTGAGATCATGACCTGAGCCGAAAGCAGACGCTTAACGACTGAGCCACCCAGGCGCCCCTAGATGCATTTCTTCTTTAAGGAATGAGTTTTACCCTTCCCCATTTTTTTCCCTCTAGATGTGTTCTCCTTTCTCTTATCAACTGTAAGAGTTCTTTCGGGATCGGCGAGTATTAACCCCTCCCCATATGTGCAAATAATAATCTCCTGGTTTTTCATTGCCCTTTGGCTTTTTAAATCAGTATCTCTTATTTTTCTTGTGCACTAATTAACATTCTTCTGTTTATTATCTTTGTTTTTATTTTTTTTTAGATTTTTCTATTATTTTATCCTTCAGGTAGCCAACATATAGTACATCATTTGTTTTTGATGTAGTGTTCAACGTTTAGAAAGGCCTTACATCCTGTCATCAAGTACGTAGTCTGTATATTTTCTTCTAGTTCGTTTGTTGTTTCCTTATTTCATTCACTTTCTCACCCCTTTTGGCACTTATTTTGGTGTAAATTAAACTCTGATTTTGCAAGTCTAGCTGGAAAAAGAGTCATCATACTTGAATGTTGTCATTCTTGAACAGTAACTTAATTTGTCAAACATTGAGATGAACTGATTTGACCTTAACGCTTTTTAGAGGCTTCGAAACCCCCGTTTGCCATCTAATCCCACACTTCCGGAGGCGGGAGGGATTCAGGGGCCATGCAGTCCTTATCTGTAGTTCTAGAACCCAGTGGCTGGGCCTCTCCCTCCACAGTGTCTCCCAGCTGTACCTTTGGGCGTGGGGCTCCTCTGTCCAGCCACTACAGTTGTTCCTGGACAGAACTGTTTGTGTGTCCGCGCATCGCATAGCTGCTTGTGCTCCGGCTAGACAGACACGACCGCTCTCTTTGCCTGCCCTGCCTGAGTTGCTCGGTTGCAGGATTGGGCAAATTTATGAGTCTCAGCCTCTTGGATTCTTCCTGGGCCTCTTACTGAGAGCTAACAATGAGCCTCCTGAAGCCACATGCACCCTTTTCAGTGTGGCTGGAAATTTAGCTGAGGGTGGATCTCCTTAAGGACAGCCTGGCTCTACCAGCCCTCAGCCCTTTGCAGCATTTCGGTCATGGGGACAGCATTCACGTTAGCACTATTTTTATAATCAGCTAGATGACAGTAAGTTACTTAGTTCCCGGGGGTTGTTATTCTTTTAAATGTTTATAAAACTCAAGGGATCACAATTTGAAAACACGGACATTTAAAGGCCAACCATATGGTCTAGCAGAGCTGCATTCTCTTTTCAGGAAATCATGTTGCGACTGTGAACTTGCCTTTAACAGGATGTTGAGTATTTCAGGAGGCGGTGTGGTGTAACAGAGTACTGGGCTTCCAATCAGAAGTCCTCTGTTTGAGCCCTGGCATTGCCGCTCTGCGGCTGTGTGACCTTGGGTAATTCACTTAACCTCTCTGAATCTCCGTTGGAACTTTAGAGGGACTCTTTCTGTTCTAGAACAACTGCCAGCAGATTATAAAGAGAATGCTATCTGGTACTCTGCTGCCTGGAATCCTATGACAATTTGCATTTATATCTGCCAATACCCATCCTCATTTTAACTATCGAAGCAGAAGCCTGGCCAGAGCAGGTGGCACTCCGGAGTGTAGGAGCAGGAGGGAGGTTACTTAACTGCGGGATGTGTGTATGTGTGTTGTGTCTTCAAACAAACCAACCCATCAAAATTCTGCCTTTCGGCTTTCACACACAGGGTTATTTGTTGTGTGTATAGTTCTGCTCTCTCTGTCACAGTTTTCTGTGGGAAGAAGACCTCCTAAGATAAAGTAAATTACATTTTAATCTCCTGGATCTTTTTACTCTTTCCCTATTTTCCTAAAGGACTAAACAAAGATTTTTTTTTTTTTTTTTTTGGTATGTCCTAAGACCTCTGGCTGTTTCACTTTAACTTACAAAGAATAGTTTGATGATTAGAAGTTCTAAAAACACTTAACCCCATGATCATTTGATAAGTTTTTAATTTTTTCAATATTGTTTTCAAAATTTGTGTGCTGTTCTCCCAAGAGCTGCTAGTGTAGTCTCTGATACGGATGTATAAATTCATCATTTTCATGCATATATTTGTGCTAAAAGAGATTCATTCACATGCTTGGGGAGCACAGGGGAGGGAAAAATTAGATTATGAGAGGGCTTCATGGAAGAGGTGACACTGGAGCTGGGTGTTGAAGTGTAAATAGGAGTTTACTGGGCAGAGATGTGGGAAAGGGGCATTCCAAACAGAAGGAGTAGCCCTTGCAAGGGCAGGCCAGTGGGCAAATCGTGGCACCTGTGGGTACTCCGAGAGAATATAGGGTGGCTGCTGAGAGATTGTGCCAGGGGGACAGTGAGTGGGATTTGCTACAAGGGAGGCTCCTAGGGGAAAAGGTTAGATTGTGAAGGCACTTGTATGTTGCGCTAACTGGCGTGCAGTGGAGGAAACCACTGAACAGTTTTAGACAGCAGGGTGATAGTGGATTTGTTATTCATGAAGATTCTGGAGACAGAATGCCATGGAAGAGTCTAAGCATTTGCCTGGAATGGTCTTCAGATTTGAATAGCCTTTAAAGTTCATAAAGTACTTGCCCAAGTATTATCACACCTGTTTTTTTACTCTCCCACGTGATGGGTGGTAAGCTCACTTTGCAGATGAGGAACCTGAGTCCAGAGATGCATGAAGGGCCCTGGGTCGCTCAGTTCGGGGGGTGGGGAGAGGAGGTGCTCTGCATCTGGTCCAGGTCTGCTCATGTCCCAGGGATCTTGTCCTCTTAACTCCATGCCTATGGAAGCAGATTTCAACAAAAGCACTGAAGTATTTTTCTAACTCTTTTTACGAGAACTTTCAAAGTAGTTTTAATCTTGATAAAGAAAGTTTGACAGGAAAGTCAACTTAATTCTTATCCTGCAGGTATTTATTTAGTCTAATAGATTCATGTCGATTTGCCTCCTTGCCACTGTTTTCCTGTTATGATAGGGTTCTACAAGCTGATGGTTTATTTTCTCTGATTAGCTAAAATGGGAAGAAAAATCCCCACTGCCTTTTTATTAGGGTATTCTCTACCATATCTTGAATTTATATTTCATTTATTTCAGTAACTTTGATTATGCCATTTTGTTGTAGATCAAGTTAGCGTTTAGGCTATCATTTTTCACTGTTTTAAAAATGATTGTTCACTGAGTACAGCGAGCTTCTTTTCTCTGTAGCCTTATTGAGGTTTCTTTAGAAGTGACTCCACTTATGTCTTGCCTTAAGTCCTGTATGCTAGGGCTGTTGGTCTTGCTTTTTTTCCTTTTTTAGAAAAGATTTTATTTATTTACTTGAGAGAGAGAGAGAGCGGGGGGGGGGGGGGGGAGCAGAGGAAGAGGGAGAAGCAGGCTCCCCGCTGAGCCGGGAGCCCCATGCGGGGCTCGATCCCAGGACCCTGGGACCGTGACCTGAGCCGAAGGCAGACGCTTAGCCGACTGAGCCACCCAGCCGTCCCTGCTCTTGCATTTTGAGTGTAGCTCTTCGTAAAGCAGTTCAGCCCTTTCAGCCCCTGCTGAAGGACACATGGGCCTCCCTCTGCTGCCACTTGCTCTCGGAGGTTTCAGGCAAAATGGTCTAGTTTTGTTTGTGCTTGTTTTTAACCAGAAACCAGTTTCAGAATCTCTAATCTTGTTAAAACACAGCTGGAGGAAAGGGGTTTAGGTCATAAAAAAAATAGAACTGTGCTGATGGTGGTGGGTGGGTAGGTAGTCCTTCAGCCACTTGAATTGCAGGACATCTTTTTAGGGAAGAGGTGAAGGATAAAAAGCTCAAGTGGGTGCTCTGTGCCCCAAACCTGTCTACACTTGCCCAGGGGCTGGCACTTTTTGGGAAATATATGCTTATTAGGGTAATTATAAATGTACCCAGAGCGAGAGACTTTTTGTAGCTGTACATTAAATGTATATCTGAATTTTCTGGGGGCCAAGGCAAAAAGGGAATGAAATGTGTCATGTCATCTTTATCTGTATAAGAAACATACCTGTTCATTGGGAAAAGGTCTCCTCTCTTTTCCTGCCTTCAAATTAAAGGAGAAATTTATTTGATCTTAAGAGTATTATATTGGACAATACCTTCTACAGTGTTTGTTTTTTTCCCCAGAAAATGACCTGTTCTTCATGAGGCTGTGCCATTCATCGGCCCTTTGTGAAAGTGAAAGGCATAATAGAAAATCAAAGGCAATGGCATTTCCCTGGGGAGCTGAGCTGTTTAGGTGTCTTGTCTGTTTAGTTTAGGTGTCTTGCTTTTCAGTAGGTTTATGTGTTGAGAAAAGACAGAGCAATGGGTATTGACCATGGCTCTGATTGTTTCTCTCAAGTATCAATTTCTTCAGCCTTGTGTTTGGCAGGAACAGGAGAGTAGTCAGTTGAATGATGTTAAGTGCTGAGGCACAGAAATCCAGTGTGGGTGAGTGAGTTTGCGCAGAGCAATGTTCTGGTTCATTCACCTGCCCTTGTAGGGCAGCTCAGATCTTCTGGGCTTGGTGGAGGGCTGAGCCTTGTATGGGACCCTCCCAGACTCTCAGCGTTATTTCTCACCTGGCAGCTGAGACCTGGGCCAGAATCTTTCTCAGAGAATTCTGAATAAACATATTTTGAATGCCTAAGACACTTGATGCCTTGAAGGACTTTTAAAAAAAAAAATATCTAGTATACTTCCAATTGTCAGTGAGAGAATGGAGTTCATTTTCCTGGCTTTTCTTCTGTAGCTTTTGAAATAATAATAATAATGATAATAATAATAATATTTTCCAATTCAGCAAACTTTTATTAGTCTTGCCATATTTTAGACACTCTTGGATACATGATTTCACAAAAACGTATGAGGAACTTTGACAAAAACAAAGGATATTATGATCAGTTGTAAAGTATGTCAATTATAATTTCCATATCTTTTAATTTCACGTACGTTAATAAGAATTAGAAAATGGTCATTTTTTCCATATTTGGAATAAGACACGATATACATATTAAAAGTCTAATTTATTTTCCAAATGGAAATGGAAACACCAGAAGCCTCAGATTTTTTAGTACATCGGAAAAGGTGAATTCATGTCCTTTCCATTGGGTGACATTTTGTTTAATTATTTTACAGGACATACGTAGACATTTTTCTATTTTTCCCTTTTGAAAAGGACAATAGGAGGGAGAGATGGGAGAGCAAATTTGTGAATTTGTGCCAATGCCTGGTGTAGGATTCTGTGGCACCTTGGACTAGGGTTTTGTACACCTTTGGGCACTGTGCACACAAAGACTTTCCACAGGGTATTGAGCAGGGATTGTCAGAGAGAATCAAATTCTCCGTTGTCAGCTGCCCAGTTATTCTTTTCTCGAATTGAGCTCCCTGAGAACTTGCAATGCTGGCTCTCCTTTTCCACTCATTCACCCTCCAGGCCCTCCCCACTTGCCCTCTTCGTAGAGAGCTTTGCCTGAATCACACGGCGCTGGGTGCCCAACACGGCCAGGTGCTTAAGGAGGAATGCAGAAGGCTGGTGTTGATAAAGTGCGTGACTAGTGCAGGTAACAAATCCTTCTGTGAATCAGGTGGTTTCAGTTCTTGGCTTTCAACCAAAGTGAAGGAGTTCAAGTTACCAAGGAATCAAATTATTCAAGAAATCAAGTGATTTCTTCCCGTAGGTGATCAACAGATTACTGTGGGGTTTAGAGAGACATTATAAAGAAGTGAGCAACATCACTATAATAGAACTCTCCCATCCCTATCTACTAATTTATGTGAACGAAGTTTCTCAGTGTTCATATTATTAAAATGAAAAATAGCAATAGAGTAGATGCATTTTCAGTCAAGTTTTACTTGGGCTTTTTAATCATTATTTGTGAAATTTGTAAAAATCTTTATGTCGCCTTGATCAGTTGTGAACCAAAGGTAATCGTAATAATAACTCAACTCAGAATATATTTTTTGTACTCTAAGAGCATTGTGGTCACAGGAAAATTTTAAAAATGAATCTCAATTTACACACATATTTTTATTGTAGAAAAGAGAATGGAGGGGTGCCTGGGTGGCTCAGTCGTTAAGCGTCTGCCTTCGGCTCAGGTCATGATCCCAGGGTCCTGGGATTGAGCCCCGCATCGGGCTCCCTGCTCCGCGGGGAGCTTGCTTCTCCCTCTCCCACTCCCCCTGCTTGTGTTCCCTCTCTCGTTGTCTCTCTCTCTGTGTCAAATAAATAAATAAAATCTTTAAAAAAAAAAAAAAAAGAAAAGAGAATGGAATGATGGAAAATATTCTCAAACATAAAAATATATTCTGTTAGAACAAATATTTGGGGGGGGTGGGATGGAGATACAAGTTACTGGAGAATGAGCGAATGGAAGAAAGCCTGCCAATCCTCCCTCTTCCCTGTCTTCCCCAGCCTTCCTTCATAATGGTCTTGCCTCTAACAAGGATTTTCCAATACTGAGAGTGACTTAAATATTACTGTGTTATTCTCTCCCACTCTTTCTTGATCTCCCCCTACCTAAGTAACTAGTGTCTCAATCTAGTATTTACTGTTCTCTGCCAGTTTTTTGTGGGGCTTGAATACTGTACAAATTTAAGATTTTTTTTTTAAAAGGAAAAAGGGTAAAAAATTATGAGTTAAAAATACCCAACCGGGCGCCTGGGTGGCTCAGTCGTTAAGTGTCTGCCTTCGGCTCAGGTCATGGTCCCAGGGTCCTGGGATCGAGCCCCGCATCGGGCTCCCTGCTCGCAGGAAGCTTGCTTCTCCCTCTCCCACTCCCCTTGCTTGTGTCCCTCTCTCGCTGTGTCTTTCTCTGTCAAATAAATAAATAAAAATCTTAAAAAAAAAAAAAATGCCCAACCAACACAATGTCATCCAGTTCGAGAGGGTGTATGAGGAAGAAGTTAAGAGTGGAAAGGGACAGTGGTCATAACTAATTGCTTAAGCAGCTTACCTTTGCAGATTGTACAAAGATGTGTGACCAAGTGAGTTTATTGCTAATAAGTTTATTTATGCAGCTTTAAAGGCTCCTGAGACTTAAGCTTCAGTAATTTCACTGTGAACCTCCCTCTATACATATCACACACACACACACACATCCCAACTTTATAGGAAGCAAATTTTTATATTCACAAGAGTAGATAACGTTGCGTGTGTGTGTGTGTGTGTGTATTCTGTTGGATATATGTATGAAATGATATAATTGTTTTATTTAAAAATGTTAATATGTATCTTGCTGGAAATTATATCCCTTGCAGCTTTTTTAAACATACGATGAAAAGTTCTGGATGTTAACTTAAAGTGTGGTAGGGTAATTTCAGAATTCTTATGGAGGTAATTGTGAGCATAAAAGCTTGACAACCATCACAGAATACACTAGTCCTTGCTGTTCTAACACTTGGAATTCTGTTGAGAAAGCACATAGCTGACCACTATGCATGGAAATGAATCCTATGATGTATTCAGAGGTTTCCTTGTGGAGGAAACTGTCCTGGACACCAGAGGCTATTACCAAGTCTTGGGAACTGGGAGCCTGGCTGCACATGGAGATATGTCCTGGTTTCACATCTGTTTGCCAGGGGGGGCAGGGAAAACCAGATCCCTCCATCCATCTTCCGTACTCCTCCTTGCTGCTTCTATACCCCCCACCCCACCTCCCCAACCTGTCTTTGTTCTGAGTTACACCCTAGGTTAAAAACAAAAAAATTAAGCCATGCAAGTTTCTGTGAGGTTGTTTGATCTCATTTGGAACATTTTAACTCTTCTCCAAGCCCTTCCAAAGTGACAGCCCCACACCCATCCCTTCAGTCAGCGAAACTTTAGTTGCCAGTTTCTTAGAAGCCACAGGGATTATAAATAGCACATCATTTCTTTTTTCACTATCACAGTCAAAATCGTGTTTCATTTGGTGGTGGTGGGTGGTGGTGGGGCAGCAGCGGATAGGTGTTAACTTGATACCACCAACTTTTATTGGATGCTTATTTAACTGTGCCATGCACTTTATTTCAATTATGTTTGTAAATTTTTTGATGGCAAGGCAGGGACTATGTCTCACACATCTTTTTTGATTTGTTACAGCATCTTGTGTCATATGAGTGCTTAGCAGGGAAAATGCAATACAGATACTATTAAATTGGAATTTTATTGAATTTAAATTGTACTGATGTATTCATTTATTTAAAAATATTTATTGAACACCTACTGTGTGCCAGGGGGCTTCAAAGCACTTAGAGTCTGGTGGAAAAAAAATTCTAATGTTAATTGATTACCTACTCTGAGCTCTGTTGCTATGTCCTTTATTTCATTTGAACTTCACAAAATCCTGTGAGTTATGAGAACTCCATTTTACTGATGGACAAGCTGAGGCTTAGAGATGTTGAGTAATTTGCGGGGTAAGTGTAGATGCAGGATTTTAACAGAAGCAATCTTACTCCAGACCATGCACGGGTCTGTTGTCAGCCTTTGGCAATGAAGGGGAGTTGGCCATAGTTTTAACCTTATTGGAAAAGAATCCCAGATATGGGAACTATTTTGATGATGTCACAATTAATTATCTACACTTGATGAAATACGAATTTCATACTTGGAACTCCAGGAGAACAAGACATATATCTTTAATTCTCTCTCTCTCTCTCTTTTTTAACTTGGAGAAACTCGGAGCTGAAACATTTATTTATATTTTCTTTTCTGCATTTTTAAAGGAGATGTGAATTTCAGAGACTTGTTCTTGTTTCTTTTGGCTAAATTAGTAGGGCAAATTTACCTCATCTCAAAGAAACAAACAAACAACAATGACGGATCTTATCTTTAAACCCCAGCATGATGCTATTCTGGGCCTGAGTAGTTGTGACATCTCCAGATGTCCAGTGCTGCCTTCTAGCAGACGCGTGCTTTCTGGTTCGCTTTCAGGCATTTAGTGCATCTTGTTCCAAATTTAAAAAAAATATGACCGTTAGCTTACATTTTCCAACGAGTTCAAGCCTTTTTCAGCAAAAGTGTTTGCGGTGGATTTTTGAGGGTGGGAGTGTGGTCAGTGATGTAACAGAATCTCAGGGACTTAGCAGTCGAGCTGTTTTCTTGTGACTCCCAGTTTTGTGCAGAATCATCTCATTCTTCTCTGCACGTGGTTCATTTTAAAGCGAACCTTCAAGTTTAGCGAGATACAGCAGTTGGAGTGGAGCACTTTGAAATGAGGCAAAGAGACATACTTGTAATGGAAAGTAGTGCAAAACCTTAGTTATCTAGAATGCCAGGAAAGGAAGAGCTCAAGGTCATGATGTTTTTCAGAAAGCGAAGGTTTGTCCTTTTAACCCCCAGAATCTCCCTTTTCCTTAACCATTTTGTTGAAGTCTCTCTAAAGTATTTATACCTCTTTCTCCTTCACATGGAACTATAGTCGTTTTTTGACTTTTTTTTCAATGGCTCGCAGGCATACTGAGGCACGGAGTAGGGAGTAGGGGATGCGCCTGATTCAGTGGGGCTCTCTGGGGCTGTCGAGGCGGGCACTGTGCTCGCTGCACCTTCCCTCGGTAAGGGCTTTGTGAACTCCGGGGTGTGTTTTGTAGCTGTGCCATCTCCTGTCTTGTCCGTGGTGCCTTTCTCTGCTCTCAGGTAGCAGGCAGCTCTTCTCTTCCTGCTCACTTGCTGCTGCTTTTTTTTTTTTTTTAAGATTTTATTTATTTATTTGTTAGAGAGAGAGCACAAGCAGGGGGAGCAGCGGAGGGAGAGGGAGAAGCAGGCTCCCCGCTGAGCAGGGAGCCCGATGCGGGGCTCGATCCCAGGATCCTGGGATCATGACCTGAGCTGAAGGCAGACGCTTAACCAACTGAGCCACCCAGGTGTCCCTAACTTCCTGCTTCTAAATGGCAGTGAATTTTGACAGCAAATTACAGAACTTGTTGGAGTTGTTTGTAAAACAAGGGGGCTGGCTCTCAGCAGATCCCTAAATGCATGCCTGATGGAACCGTGTCTGATTTTACTGTCATTTTATCCTCCACACACAACGCCTGGCTCACTTGCCAGCACTCAATAACGACTGTATGTAATGAATAAATGAACAGCATTCATGATCTTTATCTCTCTGACTTTGGACCATTAGCTCACCAGAAGCCTTATTTGTTTAGCGCCTCCATTCTGCTGTGTTACAGATGGCTGAGCCTGGTGGATAACTCTGAATAAATAAATAAATAAGCATGGATGGAATGTTATTTTGATAGGTTTTTCTCAGATAACACCAAATCAAATGTGAAGCCAAACAAACAAAAGATTCTTTTCTCTAAAATAGGGCACATTATGAATATTTTAAGTAGACTTCCTTATAGTTACGTATCAACAAAGTTAAAATAACAAAAATTAAAGGAACACAAAAAATCATAAATTTCACTTTAATTTTTAGCAGGAAATGGCTTGCGGGAGTAGAGAGCTGCTCTCTTTTTCTGTAAGGAGTTTCTGGAGTACAGAGTCCCCGTTACCATTTTTGTTCTTTTTCAGGTCACTCATGCAGGGCTCTTTGCTTCTTTTTCTCTCTTAGTAATTTCAGAAGCAAGGTAAGGAGATTTTGCCTCTTGGGGATACTTCTTGTCTTATTTCTTACATTGAGTGATTTCACTGAGTGATTTAAAGTCCTGAGGGTCCCAGGCTCTGCTGGACATATGGTACCTTTGGGGGAAATAGAAAAAAACGCACCCCTTGGGACTAATTCATTCTGCAGAGGTGTCCTTCACCAGAAAGGACGGAGGCACCCTGGTTTGGTGAACAGCCCTGCCCCCTCCCAGGCCACCTCGAGCAGGTATGGGCGGTGGTCCTGTGAGGGTCCCCATTCCAAGATGGGACCTGGCAGGAGGGTCCTCATAGGGCCATGGGTCTGAGTCCTGAGCTTTCAGAGTCCACACAGTGCACCTGTTGTCTACAGGAACAGAAGATATCACTGCTGACCTTGTGTTGACTTCAGGGCTGAAACGCAGGGCCTTTGGGCAACTTGCCAAGGATTGGAAATTCAGCGTGTGGTGGGATGGGGCCTCAAGCCAGAGCCCTGGTTTTCTGTGGTGTTGCCCAATCTTTGTTCGCGCCATCCTGTCCAGAATGCGTTGGCCATGACATATCTCCTACTGTCTTCTCTCTGTTCCCCATGGCCATGGTGTGCACAGCAGCCCAGCTCTTCTGCCCCATTCTGTGTGGCCCTGCCCCAGCCCCCTGGGCCGTGGACCACAGCTGTGGCTGTCCTTACCTGCTCTGGTGCCCATGTAAGACTTCTCTCTTTTCCTTCTCAGTGACTAAGATTTTACTTCACCAAAGAATGTTCTTTGTGGAACATTTTTGTCAACCAGAAAGTGCCCCCTAAAACCTCCTGGAAAATTCCTCATTATTTCAGAAACATCACTGTACTTCCATTGACTCAGCATTTTGTCTCATTTTCTGGTATGGATTTCAGGCCTCTGCCATTTCATTGAGGACATGAAGTAAAGACATGAGGGGAAACATTATGTAATATTAAATTTTCATCAAAATGCTCTCAAAGAATACTTTTAGAGATTTAAGGTGTTTTCAAGGCAATCTCCAGCTTTGTAGAGGAGATGCAATCAATGGACAGGAGAATTTAGTTAGCTAACATCAGTGAGAATGCTCAATCTGGAGGATTCTGACCCTGCCTCTGTTTCTTCCACTGTCCCAGGGATAGAATAGTTCCTGCTCAGCCCACTCCCCGAGAGGTTGTGCAGACAGAATGAGATGCAATGTATGTGGAAGCACTTGGAAAATTCAGAAGTTAAAGGAGCTCTCGAAATGTAGGTGTCATCATTGCTGGACATATTAATATGGCTTTGAGGTAAAAGAAGACCTTTGGTCAAGTGAGTTTAGGAAATAGTGAATTATTCTCTGCTTGGAAATCCATAACACATTTTCACGTATTTAAAGCCTCCCCTAAGTCCTGCAGGAAAGAGATTCTATTTAGTTCTGTTTAACTTAGTGTTTCTCAATTTTTTCCCTTCCTGCAGGGGAGAAAAAAGTTTTCCTCTACCCTCTTATATTATGTCACTGGGGCCTGTCAATTAAATTGCCAACAGACAGGTTAACAGGAGAAAAAGGCATATAAATTGTAACATTTTTATGTGCACGGGGGCTTTGCAGAAAAGAAATGAAAGCCCGAAGAGGTGGTTAGACCTGGGGACTTATATACCATTTTAACGAAGAGTGGGAAGTTGTACAGAAGTGACTATGCAAAAGAAAAAGGCATTTAGGCTTCTGGGGGAGTAAAGAAGCCCCCTTGTTTAGTAAAGTTTGTCATGCAGAATCAAGTTGTCTCTGGTGATGACTCATCTTGAATGTCATTATCCTCTTCCTAGTATGAGAAAGAGGAACCTCTACAAGTGGAAATTTATGTCACCTTTAAAAGGAAAATTTAAGCCCTGCTTTTAGGCAGTTGCATGGAGGACAGAGATCTCCTCCTGTGTCTGCTGTTTCTCAGTTGCCTTCAGTTCAAAATAATCCTTCCGCCAAAGTGGCTTATTTTGGGGTTGCATATTCAGATCGCCTTCACTCCCTTGTTGTTAGCTGCTTATTTTAACTGCTGTGAGTGTAGCTCTTGAAAGGCCACATGAACTGTAGAGCAGAGACTTTATGATATTTATTTTGGTTACTTATTTATTGATTCTCAGGTTTATTCCAGATACAAGAAGTCTCCAGACACTGAGTTATGGATCAGTGAGGTGTAACTGTGTTTTATGATATACTGTACATACACAAATGCATATACAGATATAGACACATGTTTCTAACTAGGTAGGATTGTTTTGCCAGATTCAGATAAGTCATATTCTCTTTGCTGGACAGAGCTCAAGTTTTAATCAACCTTGCATAGAGTATTTTTCACATGGAGTCTTGAGTCATGTACATCTTTTCTCGAAAAAAGCAGAACTATCATTATTGTTTAATAATTCTTCCTTCTTCAGAGAAATTATGGGCATATTTTCTTCTGACAGCTACCAAATGGCCCTGATATTTTAGCACTCACATTATGTAAAATCAGAATTTCTTAGAGTTTTAGAGCTGGAAGACGCCTTAGGGATTGTCTCATCTGGTGATTCTCAATCCTCAAGCGTGTTCTCAGCATGGCAAAGGGAATATGCTTGGGAGTGGAAGCCAGGGAAACTGGAAGCCTACACATTTCCTTTTAACCCTAGTTAGCGCTCTACCATCATTGTAGTAGTGAGGTTATTCGGCCTAATGGGGACGTGTCATAAGCCTAGGGGACTGGGGACAGAAACATGTTGCATTGCAGATCTAGTCCAACCCCACATTTTTCAGATGAAAATGGTGAGACTGCCAGGTTCAATAACTTCTTCAAAGTCACACAACTTGGTCTAGAGCCAGGCTGCTGCTGATCAATCCACTGCTTTTTCTCCCTATGACTTTTCCCCAAACGTCAGCAGTTTCTTTACTACTTCCATAATTCATGCCAGGTCAGTTACCCCCCACCTACCGTCAGAGACAAAGTAATTTTAAAGGTAGCCTGACTTTTATATGTAAATAATTTATAAAAGAAACTTTATGTAAGAACCAGTTTCACCTGCTATGAAAAAAGAGGTAATACTAAAAATAATGCAATGAAAAGATAGATCTTAAATTTTAACCGAAGTTACCCATTCAAGGTTCTGAGCCTGAAGCTCTCTCTGTTTAAAAGAGAGATTATCCAGAGACATAGGAATATTAAAGATATACTAGCCCCAAACTTTGCCTTTCTTGTTTATGTAATCTGAAAGAAGATTGTGAAGAAAATAACATTGTCCCTGCATAAGTCTAGGAAATGTTGGCCCACGCACAACATTGTCTGAAATCCTCTCAAGTTCCACCAATGAAGGATCTGCATTTTATACATTAGGTGCTATCCCCCGAAATGGAGGGCCATGTCAAGCAAATCATAGCTTGGTTTGTTTCTAGGCTAGTTATAAGAACATAGACATCCTTGCAATCAGAATATGCCATTGGAGGGGCACCTGGGTGGCTCAGTCGTTAAGCGTCTGCCTTTGGCTCAGGTCATGATCCCAGGGTCCTGGGATCGAGCCCCACATCGGGCTCCCTGCTCTGCGGGAAGCCTTCTTCTCCCTCTCCCACTCCCCCTGCTTGTGTCCCCTCTCTTGCTCTCTCTCTCTCTCTCTGTCAAATAAATAAATAAAATATTAAAAAAAAGAATATGCCATTGGAAAAACGAGCAAGTGAGAAGTTGTATGTATATAGGCTGTTTATGTTCTGTGTATATCCACTGAACCATTGGAAAAACTCAAAGCACAGCACTCAAAGCACATAGTAGAAGCCCAGTAAATATTTGTGGAATGAACAAATGAATGAATGGGAAGTGATAGTGCTATCAAATCAGGTAAAACCAACAGACTGTGATACGAGCAAGTTGCTGTGTTTTGTCCGAAGTCACCTTGAAATATCTTGGTGGTGGACATGAAGTGTAGATCACCCAGAAACAGCAGAGCACAGCCATGGGACCTGTAAATTATTGCGAAGAGCACATATGCATGTAAGCATTAAGAAGACTTAAATCATTTTCTTTTACAGTCGATGTGGTACTTTCCCTTATGTTATCTCGGAGAGTCAGCGCCAAAGACGTAGATTTGAATCCTTACTTTACTACCCAATAGCTAGATGATTTGGGGAGAATTACATCATCTTTTAATGAGACTCCTCAAATCTAAAAATGAGAATTGTTATAATGCTTACCCCAGAGGTTGTTATGAGGATAAAATGAGGCAGTGCTCATGAAAATCACTTTTTGACGACTAACGTACTATACTCACTTGTCTATATTGAAATTGCATACTCTTAAAGTGACCTTTGAGCTGCCATTTATAATGAATAGATGGAGAATATGATATTCTGATTTTTTGAATATTCTGGATAACAGAAGTGTGGTAAATACCTTTCTAGTTAAAAAAGGATTATAATAAATATACTTAATATCAAAGCTGTATTGAACACCATCATTTGAATGAGATTTCAAGATACTGCTGTGTATTTCATGACTAGCACTTGAACAGCGGTATTAAAGATGTAGAAAAATATAGGAGAAGAACTAACTCTAACCACACACTTTAAAAAAAAGTGCTTCCTTGAAATACATGTTTGTTTATTATTGACCCCTTGATCATGAAAAAAATATGTGAATTGAGGAACTGACGTAAGATACAGGGAAGTAGAATTTGTTTTCCTTGGTATTTTGGGGGGGTAGAATTTAACAAGAATTATTTGATTTTGCTCTGTTCATACAAAAAATTATGCCCTTCCCCCCCCCATAACATAGTACAATTAGAACCCAATCTTAAGACTTTTTCACTACATAAATTCTACCATCCTAAATTGTGATCATTCAAACAGTGGCAGTGTTATTGTAAAAAATTGTAATCAGAGCCACTAATACATGGTAAATTTTTGTGAGTAATTTCTTCCCGTTATGTCATCTTTTCTTTCTTTCTTTCTTTCTTTCTTTCTTTCTTTCTTTCTTTCTTTCTTTCTTTCTTTCTTTCTTTCTTTCTTTTTCTTCCCTTTCTTTTCTTTTCCTTCCTTCCTTCCTTCTCTCCCTCCCTCCTTTCTTTCTTTCTTTCTTGAGAGAGAGCGTGCACAAGCAGGGTGGAGGAGCAGAGGGAGAAGGACAAACAGGCTCTGCACTCAGTGCAGACGTGGGGCTGATCCCATGACCCAGAGATCATGACCTGAGCTGAAATCAAGAGTCAGACGCTTAACCTACTGAGCCACCCAGGCACCCCCCATTATGTCATTTCTTACATAGTTTACCTTCTTGAATTTTAATTAAGGTTTGATAATAGGTTGTTAGACGAAAATATATTTAATATATATTTCTAATATATATAATAAAATATAACCTGTATATAATATATATATTGTGCTAGTTATTTTATTAATTAATCAGGCTAAACCTTATTGTTTAAATAGTATAGATGTGAGGCACTTTGAGGAAGAGTTATTATATGAAAAGATCACTAAAATATATTAGGAATTTCTTTTGAAAATGCTGTTATTATGCTATTTATTACATAAACTTTTGCTTATGTCAGTGAAATTGAACCACTCCTGCAGATCACTCATCATCCTCATATAATAATTATTCTCTGACACATCCAATCTGGATGACTAAGATAAACAATATGATCCAAGATGCTGATTTATAATATGTCTTATGAGCCCTTAAAAAAAAATGATAGAATTTTGAATGGTGCCAGCCATCTAGAATAAAACTGTCAAGAGAAACTCAACTACTTTTGGCTGTAGCAGTCTGTTTAATTTTAAGACCAATTCTTACTTCTTTTTTTAAGAATGTTCAGCAACTATCTCATCAACGTGATGTCTGTAGCAAATTATTTTTACTTAAGGGCTCAGCTCTGACATTTGAGGGGAATTGTTGCAAATGCCACTTCGGTTCAGGAAAATGCTGTGGTTAAGTGTTGGTCCATTTTCACAGGGAGTAATATTATTCAGGTCTTGTTTTGTGGTATTTATATTGTAAATAATATATCCAGAGTCCATGTAACTACCTGTGCCTGCCAGCAAATGGTACCTACCTAGTGTTGTCTTAGATCCAGACACATAACGTTTAAATGCTGAAGGAGATATCTTTGATTTGTTGAACGTTTTAATTAAGGTTCACTTTGCTGCTAAGACAGTAGAGTTTCACCTACTAGATTTTTGGTGCAGTATTGTTTCTTTTTCTTGCCAGGATGCTCAATTATTTATTTATTTCTTCACCTGAACTACAACGACCATTTGAGCTAAATGATCTAGAAACTTGTTCCTCAGTGTGTGGTCTCCCAATTAGCAGTATCAGCATCATCTGTGAACCAGTTAGAAATGCAGACTCTTGGACCCACCCCAAATCCATTGACTTAGAATCTGCATTTAATAGAATCTTCTCTGTGAGCACTGCATGATTCGGACCGCACTTTTTTTTTGACAACACAATATTAACTTTATTATAATGCACAGTTTCCCATTTTTTTTCTCTGAATGCTAATAATGTGTAGAAAAATTTGGAGGGGGGCTTGGTGTGAATATGCATTTTCCCCTATTAGAATTAGCAGCTTGAAAATTTTAATACATAATTTCCAGGCTGACTATCAATGAAGTGTTATTGAATCCAACAGCTGTGTGTGTGGTTTTTTTCCCCAAAAGTAATGTTTTTTAGGAGCAGAAACACTACGAATTTGCACTCATTGTTGCTCGTTTTTCAGCATCAGCACCCAGAATAGCTACTCAGTATCTGAATAATAAAGAGATTTTATATGTTTTCTTTATTAATGGGAGGCAGCATAAAAGATTGGTTAAGTGGAAATTTTTTGGTTGCATTGGGGTTTGGGCTGAGACCTCACAGCAGACAAGTCAGGTGACAGGTGCACACTTATTATAGCAAAAGAATGTGAACATACCTGTGCAGAACATCAGAAGAGTTATGCCATCCTTCCTTTCTTGGACCATACTTCTGAGTAGCAAGGATCTAGAACTGTCTCACAGATCACACACACAGGTACTGTATTCCAAAAGTGTTTTAACTTTATTTATTTTATAAATGTTTGTGATCATAAATTAAAAGGAAATAATGCAACATGGTAACCCTTCGATAATGAAAACTCAGAAATAAATATCACAGGTGTCCACTAAAAGCCAAACATTTTTTCCTCGGTCATCAAGATTTCAAGGTATTTTCAGCTTGAGGCTCCTATTATTTTTCTCTGGGAAAGCTGATCCCTTTAGTGCTTTTCTTTCTCTGGAAATAATAAATTCACATTATTGTCGTATTTATCCTTAAAGCGGTTTAGACTCTGGCTGCTTACAGTGATTTGCTCACGAACAGTGTTCACTGTTTCTTCCTCTCTGGGTGGATTTAGCAGTTCTCTTAGGTCACTTCATGCCTGCAATCACATCACTCCCCGCTTCTCCATGCCCTTCGGCTAGGATGAATGTTACTGGTGAGTCGAGACTCCATTTTGTTGCCTGCTGCATCTCCATCGCCTGGGACAGAGTGACCTGTCACTCTATTTTTGCTGTCTTGCTGGCATAGTAGGGACCACATGAGGCTAAAAAAGAGGCCAGTGATTTGGATGAAGACAGGTCAGCATGGCCAGGGGGGAGCTGAGATTCCTACCTCGTTGATCTGCTTCTGAAGTCCTTGCTCCTACTCCTCCCATGCACCTGTTCACGTCTGGCGAAACTTATTCCTATATCACGTGGATGCTGTGGTGTGTCCCTGCGCAGGAGGCACTCAGTCCTTCAGCCCCTGGGTGTTGCTGCTGCTAGCTCACGGCTGAGTCCCTCCTTCAGCCTTGCCCTGTGCTGAAGGGCACTTCCTCGCCCACGGTTATGCCTCTTCCCCGCGGGCAGTGCCTGGTTGATGTGGGGTGCGGAGGCCTGATCCCCTTGCCTCAATCTGGGACAGCTCAGAAGGGCCATCCCAGTGCTGGAGCTCCCGGGGGTCTAGTGGAGGTCTGCCTTGCAGTTGCATGTAGTTTACTGGCTCTCTCTGCCCAGTCCTGCTTCCCTTTTTCTTTATAGGTCATGCCTATGTGCACACACCTCTTGGCCTCAGCATCTGAGCATCAGCTACACAGCTGCTTTAACAGAACCTCAGAGAACCTCGATGACCAGGTTACACAGTCAGCTAGCTGCCAAATCTAGATGGGAACCTGTCTCGATCGAATGCTTTTCCAATCCCACCATTCTGACCCCCTCCTAAGCAGGGGCGGATTATATTCTCCAGAAAACATTTGGCAACATCTGGAGATTTGGGGGTTGTCCTGGCATCTAGTGGATAGAGGCCTGGGATGCTGCTAAACATCCTACAATACACGGGACAGCTCTCCATCACGAAGAATTGCCCAAGCCCCAGATTTCCATAGGGCCATGCTCAATGGACGAATGAGGCAGTTGGAGTAAGAATTAAATACTGCACTTCCCTCATGTTTTTCTGGGGTGGGGGTTCAATGTTTAAAAAAATCTTCCATATTAAAACTATTAATGTGGATGAATGTGTTTTTGTTGCATATGTTTTGCATAGTTTACATTTATCAGAGGCCCACGCATAAGCACTTTATAGGGTCGGAGAAACACCAACTCAAAGACATTATTTCCCCTCATTTGCTCCCTGGGGGGAATAGAACATGGGCTCTATTCTGTGAGCCTGAGGCTGACAGCAGTTCTGATCACCAAGCCCTGTGGAGAAACACATTTAAATACAATACTCCTGTTGTCCAGGGTCTTATGACTACTTGTCCTAGATTTTCTGTTTTTCTTGGGAAAGAAATTGTAAATCCCTCCTCTTGCCTTCTGCCTGTCTAAAGTAACAATAAAGGGGAAATGTGAATCTAGGAATTCCATTTCAGGATCCTGGAATTTAGGCTTCCTGTTGTTTTCTTGACTGTCTCATGTTTTAAATGGGAACTTGTATCCATTAGCCTGAAGCTCATGAAAAGATTGTTGAAGGAATGAATAAGTCAGCACCCAGGCTCCAATCACAGGACAGATGGAGCCATCTCTAAGCTTATAGGTTGACTTTAGGACATTCAAATGGAAATACCGTATTCAAACGGTTCATCCTAATGATCTTTGCTGCTTGGATAAGAGAAAATAGATGGCACAATCCTCAAAGGAAGGGGGGGGGAAAGAGTGCCTGGGAAGAATGACAAGAGCAAGGGGAGTGGCAGGTGGCTCAGAGGAGAAGGTGGACAGGATCTCATCAGTTCCTTTCCAGTCTTACCAAATTTCAGGATATTGGGGTTAATTGCTGATGATGACCCAGAGAAGAACCTGTTTCCCATTAGTGGGATTTTAAAAACTGTCTTCTACACTTGAATAAATGCACTTTGGCACGATGCAGACCAAAATATATTCAGTTGTATGAGTTGTGTAAACTGGAAAAACCAAGAGGCTGCCCCTTTGTCCACAGCTGATCCTGAGCCGGCAGTGAGGTCTCATGGACCTTCCTTTCTGCCAACTCCAAGCCCCAGGCTTCTGTGTTCAGCAAAACCCAGAAGTCCCCTGGGCCTGAAATGTGGAAACTACTCAGCCTTCTAGATGCTTCTGATTGAAGGATCAAGACAACTTTGGAAAATCCTCCATAAGGGAATGTGTGAGGGCCGTCTGGATATCAACCGCCTCCCATATGTCACTTTTTTGCTGTCAGCTTGGGACTCAGGGATACTGTCCAAAACTGCCTGCGCTCAAGCTTCATTTAAGTCTCATGTAGCTGGTGTCTTCAGTTCTATGGGAAATTTTATGGTTTTACTTCTTTATACATTTTCTGGGACCTATTTTAAAAATTCTATATGTAAGGGTAAAAATCTAATATTTGAAGCAGCATTTATCTTTTGCTTCTCTCTTCAAAAATCAATGTCCTCTGAGTAGGAGCTCTTAAACACAGCTGTTGGGAATGGAAATGAGCAAAACTCATCCCCTCCACTGTCAGGGATGAGCACTGTCCTGACCTCTAACTGCAGAGGTCAGTGCCTGTCTTTGAACTATGTAACTGAAATCCTACAATAGATGCCCTACTGGGTTCCTGGCTGGTTCTGCTCAACATCCTATTTGTGAGTCATTCATACTGTTGGGTGTAACTTGAGTTTGTTCCGTTTCATGATGGACATCAGGGTTGTTTCTTGTTGGGAGCATGTGCTCACTGTGAGCGCTGTTTGGGTTGACATCAGCACACATTTCTGATGGGGAACACCTAGGAATGGAATTGCCGGGTCATAGGGTCTGTTCTGTTCAGCCTTCGCGGATACTGCCAAGCAGTTCTCCAAAGTGGTTGTAGCAACTCAGACTTCTACTTTCCCTCTGTGTTTTCTAATATGGATCATTAGATTTCCCCAAGCTGCTTTGAACTCTCCTGGGTTATTAGATGCTGTCATATTTCAGATAATTTCTACCTCAGTTATGATTATGACTCTATTTTGAGTATCAAGTAGATATTCTAGAAAACTCTGAGTCACAGTCTGCATTTTTTAGGTAAGTGGTGTTTGATGCTTCAGGATGAGCCTTCTCTTTGCTCAGAATGGCTTCAAGTTTCTTTCTTTTATTTTTTTTTTAAGATTTTATTTATTTATTTAAGAGAGAGAGAGAGAGAAAGCATGAGCAGGGCAGAGGGGCAGAGGGAGTGGGAGAAGCAGACTCCCACCTGAGCAGGGAGCCCGATGCGGGGCTCGATCCCAGGACGCTGGGATCATGACCTGAGCTGAAGGCAGTTGCTTAACCAACTGAGCCACCCAGGCGCCCCTGGCTTCAAGTTCCTTATGCCTCTTGTGATTGAAGACCAGGTGATTAGTTTTTTCTTCTCATAACTGTATTATTTGGACTGCAAGAGTATCATATTCTTCCATTACCATTAGCAGAATTTTACTTGTAAGGAAGTTCTTTTTTTGAATTAAAAAATGCTAGAGTGGTATGATTTGAGATGCGAAATCCTTTTGTAAATTATTGTCAGTTTTAGATTAGGAGTGAAAGATTTGATGATCTTAGAGGTGACGTTTTTTAAAAAGATTTTTTAATTTATTTGAGAGAGAGAGCAGAGCGAGCTAGAGAGAACACGAGTGGGGAGGGAGGAGCAGACTCCCCGCTGAGCAGGGGGCTCCATCCCAGGACCCTGGGATCATGACCTGAGCCGAAGTCAGCTGCTTAACCGACTGAGCTACCCAGGCGCCCCATTGATGACTTTTTTTGGCCAATATTCCCACACTTAGAGGTGGAAGAACTTGATTAGGTGCTGGGAGACCCGCAAAGCCCCTTGGCAGAAGATTTAATTCATACAATGCTTGCTCTGGACCCAGAGCCAAAACATTACCCGCCTCTGGCCAGATCTGATAGTGCTGGTTACTGGTGTTGTGTGTAGAACATCCAGTGAACTAACACAAGCTTTGTGTGGGAAGTCTTTCATTTGGGGCCATAAATATGTGGAATAATGAATAAAGTATGGAGGTCAGAGGCATTATTCTGTTTTTTTTACCCTGTTCTCCACATTGCCATGGGCATCCTTCGTCCTTTAAAGCTTCTTTCTAACTCTGAGTGTTTAGGGCTACAGTTCTCTTTGAAGGCTGCGTGGTCTTTTCCACATCCCAAGGAAAGGCCGTCAGTCATCCCAAGTACTGACTCATGTTGCCTTCAAATATTAAAGGCCACTGGTTGTTGGTGCAAAGTCTAATGAGTCTGGAGTTTCCTGACTTCTGTTTCTGGTCCAGTGGCAACGAATCATTTCTCTAATTTTCTGTAATGTGATTTGTAATACTTTTTTTTCTAGTGGAAAAATAAATCTCAAAACTTTACAAAGGTGTCGTAAAAAAAATTTGAGAGTGTCGGGGTTAGCCTGGAGACGTGAGCTGAGTGGGGGAGCATTAATGACAAGAGGGCTTGTGGCGTAAAGGCACAGTGGGTGGAAGAGGCTGAATTCTCTGGGCTTTAGGGCATTCAGGGACATTCCCTGGGAGTTCTCGGGCAAGGCTGGTTAACTTTGGAGGTTGCCTTGCTCATGAGTGTGAGCATCATGGATGTGCTTCTGATTTGTGACACAAAGTGCTTCCTTGTTTGACTTCTTGGACTTAGAGTGAATATGTTTTCTTAAAGGTTGGGTTTGGGGCAGGGCTCAAAGCTCTGTACTAGGGTTTAAGGCTTTTTTCCCCCCTACCAAACATGAAAAAAAGAAATCCTCTTGACACCTGCTATATTTTGCTCAGGGATTTTATTTTATTTTATTTTTTAATTTTTTTATTCTTATGTTAATCCCCATACATTACATCATTAGTTTTAGATGAAGTGTTCCATGATTCATTGTTTGTGCATAACACCCAGTGCTCCATGCAGAATGTGCCCTCCTCAATACCCATCACCAGGCTAACCCATCCTCCCACCCCCTCCCCTCTAGAACCCTCAGTTTGTTTTTCAGAGTCCATCGTCTCTCATGGTTCATCTCCCCCTCCGATTTCCCCCCCTTCATTCTTCCCCTCCTGCTACCTTCTTCTTCTTTTTTTTTTTTCTTAACATATATTGCATTGTTTGTTTCAGAGGTACAGATCTGTGATTCAACAGTCTTGCACAATTCACAGCACTCACCATAGCACATACCCTCCCCAGTGTCTATCACCCAGCCACCCCATCCCTCCCACCCCCCACCACTCCAGCAACCCTCAGTTTGTTTCCTGAGATTAAGAATTCTTCATATCAGTGAGGTCAGATGATACATGTCTTTCTCTGATTGACTTATTTTGCTCAGCATAACATCCTCCAGTTCCATCCACGTCATTGCAAATGGCAAGATCTCATTCCTTTTGATGGCTGCATAATATTCCATTGTATATACATACCACATCTTCTTTATCCATTCATCTGTCAATGGACATCTTGGCTCTTTCCACAGTTTGGCTATTGTGGACATTGCTGCTATAAACTTCGGGGTGCACGTACCCCTTCAGATCCCTACATTTGTATCTTTGGGGTAAATACCCAGTAGTGCAATTGCTGGATCGTATGGTTTGCTCAGGGATTTTAAAAGAACTCTATCCTTAAGTGGAATAATTTCTTCAAGTGGGGTTATGGAATAGGTGGGAGTGGTCTCTGCAGCTCTGTAGTCTGTGGTTAGTTCTACTATAAAATATTCCATTTTTGCTCAGATTAAGTATTTTTGCATTCTAATGGAGCTATAAAACCTGTCATGGACTTGATTTATATAACTGTTATGTCAGGTGTGATAAATGTTTATGTAATAATATTGATTCACTCATTCTGCTCCTTCATTGTGGGCTGGTTGAAGTAATATACAGCCATTAATTTTGTTTTACTTCTAGAGGTAGTTTATTATCCGCAAAACAAAGGTTGGCTCCTAACTACACCTGCATATACTATATCAAGAAAATATTTATCATTCAGCTAATCTTGTTTTAGGACTAAAGTAACTGCGGTTTAGTCACTCAACAAACAAGGTAGGACAGCATGGTGGGTAATTGCTTTAAAAAAAATTCCTGCTGCCATGCTTGGGCCAGGTGCTTTCGGGTAACTTCCCCAGCCCAAGAACCTGGAAGGGGGTTTTGAATCCTTACCCAGGAGAAGGATTGAGATGAGAATCCACATAGGACTTGGCTCTTCTCTGCACACAAGCATCCACACACCTAGAAGGGAAGTGGGATTTTGCTTTAGAAACACAAACATTTCTCAACAATTGTCTACGAGTTGAAGGTCTATAAATTGAGTCATGTTTTAAGAGCTGAGAGGGAGAAAATGAAGCATACTGAGGATAAATAATGTCCTGGTAGGCCTCAGAAGTGAAATGCAGGGACACTTGCCTCCAAAGTACTGTTCACCACATAGTGTTGTTCCTTAAAAGCTAGTGTTTTCTGATAATTTAAAAACAGTTTAGAAAACACTGTCATATATATTGTTTATTTATTTTAACCCCCACAAGTGAATCCAAAGGTTAATACACTGGAAAAGCAAAGAACGATATTAAAAAGCATTCCTAATATTTTCTTCTTTTATTCAACAAACATTTATTGATTGCCTACTATGGGCCTTGTTGTATGCATTGGGAATACAAAATCTAAAAAGATTCAACTCCTGCCTGAAGGTAAGACTGTAAGATAAATGAGTGCTCAGAGTACAGGGTGATCAAGGGTATGAGGGAAATTGTACTCACAGGATGTTGTGGGAACACAGGTACGGGGTTTTATGGAAGGAGTGAGCAGGGAGGTCGATCCTTGCATTGAATTTTGAAGGATGAGGAGGAGTTGATCATGTGAAGGAGTGAAGGAAGGCCATCAGACGGAAAGAACATGCACGTGAAGGCCAATGTGTTGATCTTGGGGGACTGCCAATCATTCAATATGTCCAGAGCCTAGTGTATGAGGAGATGGGTGTTAGGGAGGGTAGGAATGCTGTTGAGTGATGAGGCTGGCTAGATAAGCAGTGGCCAATTCATAAAGAACATACAAGTGTACTCCACTAACACTGAAGAGTTAGGAGTTTGGCCATCATCTTGAAGGATGGCAAAGCATTTAAGTAGGTGGGCGACATGGTCAGATTTGAGTTTTAGAATGTTCATCATGAGGCCAGGGTGGGGAAAGGTTTGTAAAGTTGGTGGACAGATACAGATGGGGAACAGATACAGAAATAATCCTGATGAGAGAAGGGAAAGAGCCTGAACCATGGCAGACACTGGTAAAGCAGAGTGGGATTTTAGACCAAGTAGAATGTGCTGGGCTGGGTGGATTCCATGTGGACCGGGGTATGTCTATATTACACAACTTAGTTTTGAGCTTGCCTTGGAAGCAAGATGAGGTAACAGTGGTTTTGTTTTGTTTTGTTTTAGAAAGAAGGGATTTTGTTTGTTTGTTTCCCCACTTGCTAAGATATGGAATACCTGAAGAGGAGCAGGCTTAGTGATGGTGAATGGGAGGAGGCTAATGCGTCGTATTTAGGGAATATGAGTTTGTGGTATAAATATTTATGTCAGAGGAAATGATACATAGATGGTTGGGTCAGGAGCACAGGAGCAAGCTCTGGCCTGGAGATACCAACTGGGGAGAGATCAGCATCTTCTTGCCATGTGAATTAGAGACGTGGAATATGTAACCTAAGAAGTGGGTAAAGAGTGAGGTCTAGGACCAAGCATGGATGCTTGGAGGCTCCCCACATTTGATTTGTGAGCAGGGCAAGAGGAACCTCAAAAGGGCAGAGATGCAGGAAGACAACCAGGACAGTGATGGGATGGAAGCCAGGGGAGGGGAAAGTTTTCAAGAAGGGACCCTCACTAGGGTCAGACACTGCGGAAGGTGCTTCGCATACAGTAACTGCTGGTCACTCTCTGTTAAGATTAGCTCCTAGGAATACAGATGAGAGGCAATGACTGAGGCTTGGGGTGGTCAGGAAAAGCCACAAAGGAGGAGGTAGGGTTGAAATAAAGACTTTAAAATACCCATAGAATTTGGATAATGGAGGGAAGTTATGCAGACATCCCAGGTCAAGGTAGTAACTTAGCACAGTCATGTCAATGACAAAGTGATGGTGCTTTGTGAGGAGACATTTCTAGTAAGAGCAGAGGACATGTGTTTGGGGCCAGTAGGAAGTGAGGGCCGCTTCTGCCCTCTTGGCCACTGCAGTCTAGTCTCTTTGGTGAAGGCTTCTTTGATCTCTGTCCTACTTTCTTTCTACTCAAACAGGAGTCACGTCTGCTTCCTCATTGCCCACAGCACTTGGTCTGTGTTGCTGCCATGGCATTTCCCACTCTCTGTCTTGTACTGTAGCTGTTTGTTTAAACGTCCACCTCCCCCAGACTGACCCCAAGCTCCCTGATGGCCAGGGCGCTAGTTTGTTCTCCTCTGTATCTATTACTCACGTGACACATGAGTTTTTGGCTCAAAGTGGTGAATTAGTAGATGCCAGTTGGAAGAGCTGATCAGGTGGGAGCAGTGATGTACACCACAGCTGAGCAGGGAGACAGCTCTCAGCTTCCCCCTTGTTCAGGGAACTCGTTGGCAACCCTCCACACTTAAAGCATTCAAGAGAAGACCTGTTCTTTTATCTGCTCTTGTCTCCCTCACTCCTTTTCTCTTTCCCTTTCTCCCTTTCTCTTTTCTTTCCTCCTTCTCTCCGTCCCTCCCTTCTTAGCAAATCTGATCGAACAGGGATTTGGGAATGGTTTTTTAGTGAGTAGTCCTTTTCTGCAGGGCTGATGTAGGGAGGCTCGCTGAGCAGGCAGATACCTATGCTTTCTCACTGGAAGCCACATTTTAGGGTGTGTAATTCAGTAGATAATCACCAAGGAGCATTTCAGAGCGTGGACTCAGGAGCCCCAATGCCACACTTCCAATCCTATCTCTGTCATTCAATCAGCTGTGTTACCTTCAGCTACTTAACCTCTATGTGTCTTAATTTTCACGTCTGTAAAATGGGGACACTATTCTCTTCTGGAGTGTTTTGAGGGTTAAATTAGTTGATATTTGTAAAGTATTTATAACAGTGCCTGGTGGGCAATAAGTACTACGTGTGTGGTTGGTTTTTTTTTTTTTTTTTTTTGAGATAAAATTGACATATAACATTGTGTAAGTTTAAGGTGTACAACTTAAGTAGATGTTGATTTGATAAATTTATGTTTAGCAGTAAGATCACCATAAATTCAGGTAACAGCTTTATCTCATCACATGGTTATCCTTTTTTTTTGTGGTGAGAATATTTAAGATCTAGTCTCTTTGGAACTTTTAAGTGTGTAATAGAGTATTGTTTATTAGAGTCACCATGCTGTGCATCAGCTCTCCAGAACTTACTCATTTTCTCGTTGCAAGTTTGTACCTTTCGGCCACTGTATCTCTAGTCCCTCCACCCCAAGCCCCTGCTCACAGCCATTCTACTGTGTGTTTCTACCAGTTCGGCTTTTTAAGATTCCATGTATAAGTGACATAATACAGTATTTGTCCTTCTCTGTCTGGCTTATTTCATTTAGTCTCATGCCCTTAAGGTCCATACATATCCTCACAAATGGCATGATGGCCTCCATTCTTATGCCTGAATATATATATATATATACACACACACACATATACATGTATTCCATTATATATATATAATGTGTATATATAGAATATGTATATGTATATACAGAATATGTGTATATATAGAATATGTGTATGTGTAGAATATATATAATGTGTATATATAGAATATGTGTATGTCTATATAGAACATATATATATTCTATATTCTACATATACACATTATACACACACACATAAGCACACCTCACATCTTTATGCATTTATCCACTGACAGACACTTAGATTGTTGCCGTGTCTTGGCTATTGTGAATAATGCTGCAGTAAACATAGAATGCAGATATCTTTTTGATATCCTGTTTTCATTTTCTTTGGACATATACCCAGAAGCAGGATTGCTGGATCATATGGTAGTTCTGGTTTAAATTTTTGAGGAGAGGGGCGCCTGGGTGGCTCAGTCGGTTAAGCGACTGCCTTCGGCTCAGGTCATGATCCTGGAGTCCCGGGATCGAGTCCCGCATCGGGCTTCCTGCTCGGCAGGGAGTCTGCTTCTCCCTCTGACCCTCCTCCCTCTCGTGCTCTCTGTCTCTCATTCTCTCTCTCGCAAATAAATAAATAAAATCTTTAAAAAAAAATTTTTTTGAGGAGACCCCACACTGTTTTCCATAGTGGCTGCACCACTTTATATTCCCACCAACAGTGCACAAGGGTTCCCTTTTCTCCACATCCTCGCCAACACTTGTTGTCTCGTCTTTTTTTTTTTTTTAGAGAGAGAGGGAGAGGTGGGGGGAGGGGCAGAGGGAGAAGGGGAGAGAGAATCCTAAGTAGGCTCCACGCCCAGCGCGGAGCTGGATGTGAGGCTTGATCCCATGACCCTGAGGTTATGACCGGAGCCAAAATCAAGAGTTAGATGCTTAACTGACCAAGCCACCCAGGCTTCCCTTGTCTCCTGTCTTCTTGATGACAGCTGTTCTGACGGGTGTGAGGTGATATCTCACTGTGGTTCCGATTTTCATTTCCCTGATGATCAGTGATATTGAGCCTTTTTTCATGTACCTGTTGGCCATTTGGTTGTCTTCTTTGGGAATATGTCTTTTCAGTTCCTCTGCCCATTTTTAAATTGGATTTCTCTCTCTCTGCTGTTGAGTTGTATGAGTTCTTTATATATTATTTTGGAAATAACTTCTTACCAGATATATGATTTGCTGATATTTTCTCCTATTCTGTAGGTTGCCTTTTCATTATGTTTATCATATTTTGTTGTGCTAAAGTGTTTTAGTCTGATGTAGTCTCACTTGTTGATTTTTGCTTTGGGGGCTTGTGCTTTGATGTCATATCCAAAGAATTCTTGCTAAAACCAATGTCAAGAGGCTTCTTCCCTGTTTCCTCCTAGTCGTTTTGTGATATCAGGTCTTATGTTTAAGTCCTTGATCTATTTCAGGTTAATTTTTATGAGAGGAATAAGAGGTCTAAGTTCATTTTTCTGCATGTGGTTATCCAGCTTTCCCAGGACAGCAGTTATTGAAGAGACTACCATTTCCCCATTGAGTATTCTTGACTCTTTTGTCAAAAATTGTTGACCATATATGTGGAGGTTTATTTCTGTTCTGTTCCACAGATCTGTGTGTTTATTTTTATGCCAGTACCATACTGTTTTGATTACTATATCTGTGTAGTCTAATTTGAAATCAAGAAGTGTGATGCCTCCAGCTTTGTTCTTTCTCAGAATCACTTTTGCTATTTGGGGCCTTTTGTGAATTTATACGAGTTTTAGGTTTGTTTGGGTTTTTTTAAATTACTGTAGAAAATGCCATTAGAATTTTGATAGAGATTGCATTGATGTATAGATGGCTTTGGGTGGTGTGGATATTTTAATCGTGTTAATTCTCCTGATACATGAGCACAAGATATCTTTCCATTTGTTTGGTTCTTCTTCAATTTCTTTCAACAAGTCCTTATAGTTTTCATTGTATCAATCTTTCATTTCCTAGGTTAAATTTATTTCTAAGTATTTTATTATTTTTGATGCTCTTGTGCATGGGAGTTTTCTCTGTTTCTTTTTCAGATATTCCATTGTTAGTATATAAAAAAACAACTGTTCCTGCATGTTGACTTTGTATCCTGCAACTTTACTGAATTTGTTTTTTAGTTCCAACATATTTTTGGTTGAGATGTTAAAATTTTCTGTATGTAAGATCAGATCCTATGCAAGTAATGACATTTTACTTCTTCCTTTCTGATTTGGATGCCTTTCATTTCTTTATTTTGCCTGGTTGCTCTAGTTAGGCCTTCCAATACTATGTTGAATAGTGGTGAGAGTATACTCTTGTTTTGTTTCTGATCTTATTGAAAATATTTCAACCTTCCATTGTTCAGTGTGATGTTAGCTGTGGGTTTGCTATTTATGGCATTTATTACGTTGAGGTATATTCCTTCTGTGCCCAGTTTGTTGAGGGACAGACATGTTTTAATAAATATAAATGCTATCAAAACTGTAAGGTGCCAATATGAGAAATATTTCATTAAAACTGGAAAGTCTACAAGTATCAGAGCTTTCTGATTCTAGGAGAGAGAGAGCCTTTTTTTCCCCTAGCCTCATGAGCCTTTGATTTGAATATGGACTTTATGAACAGAGCCTAATGAAAATTCTAGGCTTTGGAGTCAGAAAGACCTGGCTAAGACTTGGCCGCTCAGCGGCTCTGTGGCTGTGAGCAATTACTGACCCACACTAGGCCTCAGTTTTCTCATCTGTAAATTGATTCAGAAGCCATAAGATTTTGTGAGGATTCAGTGAACTACTATTTGCAAATTGTTGCTGTATCACAATCAGTACTTACAGTCCCCTTTTTGTCCTAACTCCACATTTTTACTTCAGTGTTTTTCCTCTCCCATCTTTTGTTCTTAGTTAGAACACACCATTGAAAATCAGTCAAATAATCTTTTTATGCAGAAAAAAATCTCCCTTTCTCCTTATCTATTTAACGATCTGGCTTTGAGTATAAGCTGGAAAGTGTCCTTGTCTTGTAGTATGAGCCTTGGCTATTGCCACTGGTTTGCACTAGCAGTTATAAGGAATGATTATATATTTGTTTACAACAGGCCACTTTGGATTTCTTCAAGGGATGTTTGTATCATCTGTGGTTCACAGTGGGAGAGATTGCCAAATACAAAGAAGTTGGGGTTTTTTAGTCTAGTTACTGTTTTGGTTGGCAAACAATACAACCTCCTCACCCACCCTCTTTTTGATTACAGCCAATGATTGCATAACATTTTCAGATCAGATTTTTTTTGGAAAGCAGATTGTGACACGTGGCTTTAGAAGAATCTTCATAGAATCCTAAGACTCTAGGGGAATTAAAGAAGAAAATTATCCCACTTGCTTGTCTCCGGCTAGGTCTATATTTAAGTTATCTAAGGAAGATGATTTCTTTGATAAATCCTTCTATTGATAAATCCTTCTGCTTTTAAGATTAGAAGACTGTGTGGGCGCCTGGGTGGCTCAGTCCGTTAAGCGTCTGCCTTCGGCTCAGGTCATGATCCCAGGGTCCTGGGATCGAGTCCCACATCAGGCTCCCTGCTCTGCGGGACCTGCTTCTCCCTCTCCCACTCCCCCTGCTTGTGTTCCTGCTCTTGCTATGTCTCTCTCTGTCAAATAAATAAATAAGATCTTTAAAAAAAAAAAAAAAGATTAGAAGACTGTGGTCACTTTCTCCTTACAGCGAAAATCAAAGAGAAACTTTTCTGAGTGACTGACTAGCTCTTTTAAATTAATTAATTTAATTTAATTTAATTAATGAAATAGAGCATTTCCATGAATAATGTGGTTAAAGAGTAAAGCTGCCTTATCAACTTAGTCTATTGGAAGTTAAACTGTAGGAGAAACACTTGAAAGCATGAGGATATAGATTTGCTGTTTATTGTGTCTATTGATGCAGTCATGGTAGATTTCTCCCCGTTGGATATTTTGTAGTTTTGACTTGTGGGCTCATCTTTAGTGGATTTTATCTGTACGATTCCTTGGGGTCTTGTTATTTCTTTACAGAGAGGTCTTATGTTTACCTCTGAGTTGTGCTCCAAGAGATCTCTGACCTGAGACTACTTATGTTAATCTCTTGTCCTGAGGGTTCCTAGACTCATCGGTAGTAGAGATTTGACTTCCAAACCCAAATGAAGGGTCAGCTCCCAGTTTTGAATTCTCAGTGAGACTTTTTCTTTTTCTTTCTTCTTTTTTTTCCACCCAGAGCTCACACTGAGACAAGCATCCTTACTGTCTCATTATGCTAGTGGGTCAGCTCTGTTTCTAGTTCATCCTTTCAGGGTAGCCCTGTGAAGTTCTCAGCTTTTCATGGCGTTCTTAGTTCTCACCCACTTTTGGGTCTCGGATTAAACCCTCAACCCTCTTTGGCCATTAAAATCCAAACTCCTGAGTTTCCCACCCTTCTCCCCAGGGTCTACCTGGGCACCAACACATGCCTACCACTCAGTTTCCTCTTTCTTTTTGGCCCCTGGACATGTCCTGTTCTCTCTCTGAGCTCAACCGAGCTTGTAAAATAGTGTTTATTATATTTTATCTAACATTTCTACATATTTTATACTGGGAAAGTTTTCAGGTTGTCAGGTTAAATAAATGGAAGTTGAAGTTTAAAGATTTGGGTTAAAGTACCAGCTCTGCTAATTGATTCTCTGACTTTGTATGAGTGATTCCTCCCTCTGCTTTTCAGTTCTCTTCTCTGTAGAGGGAGAGGGGCACAATAAGCTCCCAGGGCACTCCATATATGGAAAAGTTTTATAAGAAAGCAAGTTCACCTTGTAAAAATAGCCTGTAGGGCATGCTGTCGGTGCACTGCCCAGGTCCCTCTCTGGGTTGATGCTTCCATTCCCCAGGCTTCTGTGAGTGTGACCTCCTAAGACTCACAGCTGCTCCTTCTCTGGAGAACTGCATCCAAATTCCTATCTCAGACTCTGCTTCCAGGGAACTTAACCTAAGACATCATCACAATGCTTTTTATTTAACAAGCAATCAATGCTTCTTTAAAGTTGAGATAGTTCAATAGACCAGTGACTCAAGAATAAGCCACCTGTCACATTTTTTAAATTACCTAGTTTATTGCTATCTTAATTTTTTACTTATGAGCACACATTATATGTGTGAGTTTATTTGAAGTTCTGTAGAATTCGGATTTGGTGGTTCTGTGCATAAGAGTATGGTAAGGAAAGATTATCTGAACCAACCCAATTAAAAATGAAGGACTAAGGTCTTTAGAGATCACTTTAAGACACACTTCAATTCTCTCTCTGTGTGTGTCATTTATAAATTATGGGAGATTTTATATATACTCTCTTGGCTCTTAAATATAGACAGATTTGTAAGTGCTATGCATTGAGGGCCAGGGTGGGAGGAAATGCTAATGTGCTGTCCCAGATTCTGTGCTTGGGAAGTACCAAGAAATTCACAGACACTGGTGTATACTCAGGAATGAACACGGCTCTACCCGGAAAGCAAGAATAATTTTAGAACTGAGATTATGAAAGCTATCTTAGAGCACTGGGCACGATAGTGGACACAGAAAGAGGTTGTTTTAAACCTTTACGAGGACACGCTTTGATTCAACATCTCTGAGCTTTGTTTGCCTCATCTGTTGTGTGCTAGTGATTTTGTAAGGATCAAGCACTCTCATTCCATTGCCTGCTATAAGGGTCCCAAGAAATGGTAATTCTTTTTTAATGTTGATGATCATAATGTTATGAAAATTTCATTATCATAATTTTCATCATCATTGGAAACTGTGAATTCACAGTACGTTGTACCATAGGGGCTGGTTTTCAGAGTCTGTGGAATAAGAAGATATTGTTTCAAGTGCTGACTTTTCTGATAATAGGATTTTATGCTAGAGAAGCCTGGTACTTTACAGATTCGTAGACAAGAATAATTCTTCATCCTGTCCTCTCCCTTCTGTATCTATTTCTGCTTCCTCTCTTGGAAAGGGAAGAAAGAAACTTCAGGTATGTTATCGAACTGAATGCAGGATCCTGATCTCTAATTCTTTCCTATCACTGTGATGTTCTGAGGTGCTGTGATGGTTCTCCTTCTCCATATATTGACCAGAGTCCATGTTCAAGTTTGGAAGTCATCCCTAACGAAATTTATACGCTGTCTATCATTAGTCCTGTGGATTTTGCTTCTTAAATACTTCTCGAGTATTACTACTTTTGTCCAACTCCTTTTTTGACCCTGTAGTAGAAGCCATGATATTCTCTCCCTCAAGCTACTGTAGCAGGCATCAAACTAGCTTAGCCATATCCACTCCGATTCCATGCCAAATGTTCTTCACTCTGCAGCCAGAGTGCATTTTTCACAATGTACATCAGATAAAGCCTGCCAGCCCCCGTGCCTTCTGCAGCGTGCCTAATGCCCTCCACCGCTTCCCGTGACTTAGAGCTCTCTTCCCAGCTGAGCAGAAGAGGCCCTGCCAGGGCCAGCTCTGCCTTCCGCTCCTGCTTCTACATCATCCTCACTTCAGTGTCCTGACTCGCCGGGCTTCTTGATGTTGCCCTGCTTCGTCCTGCCACAAGCCTTTGCACCTGTGGTATCCATGGCAAGAAGATTCCATTCCATTCCTTAACCCTTCCATGGCCTTCAGATCTCAGGAGAGCCTTCCCTGAATCCTTGACTGGGTCCAGTGATCCTATAATATGCTTTCCCAGCTCCTCATCACCTTCCCTAGCTGCTTATGTGCCCCACGAGGCCAGAGAAAAATCACTGATTTTGGTCTCTGCTGTATCTCCCTCCAGGGTTGTAATACTGGCCTGGCACATAGGACTCAATTGATCCTTGTTTCCACATTAGTGGAAATGAGGCAAATGCAGGAACTGAGCGACAGGGCACCTGGCCCATTCTTGGGTACTCAAGGGATGATGTCTGTGAACCCCTGAACCATTCTCCCATCAGGAAGTGGGTCAAATGGAGCGGCTGATGGGGAACCTTGCAAGTGATCATGCTCCAGTCTCGGAGAGGGAGGGGTGCAGATTCTCTTCCTCTTCACGTCGAGAAGCCTCCAGTTGATTGTGCTTATCAACCTTCCCTGCAAGACTATCCCCTTTACATGTTCCCCCTTCACCACTCAGCTCTGTGTCCTCTGCTGCCCTCCTGCCCTGAAGGTGGCAGGGTGGACACGAGGTCTCCACCCCTTCCCCTGGAGTGGAGCCCTTCTGGTTCACCTGCTGCGGTGCCCTGCCACCCCCCGGGGACGAGGTGGCCTGGTACTCCTCTGCTTGTTTTCAAGGCTCAATGAATGAATGTTGCCTGTCAACAACCCTTATTACATCTAGTCACTAACTGGGTGGGGCTTTTTGGAAATGTATTTCAGAAGGGGATGGCTGGACTTTTATAGTTTGTTTTCTTTTCTTTTTTTTTTTAAGATTTAGGTGAGAGTGTAATACACTCGAAATGTAGGTGGATTTCAGATTATTTTGAAAACTGAGCTCAGGTTCATAAAACAAATATTTAATAAGAGATATATGAAATTGTAATTACTATGTGTTTTTGTCAGTGTGCTGATTGTTATATATACATAATATACTATTCATCAAATGAAAATATACTTGCAGATGTATGAAAATCTAATTTCATAAACTCGAATTTCTAAAATACAGTATTTTTCCAGTGTATGCGTGGTGTGTGTGTGTATTCGGGTTTTGGAATTCCACATGACCAAAATTCTGTATCCGAGGGTTGGTGTAAACATGTGCACAAAATAGACCATTTTTATGTAGCTAAGGGCTTCAAATTGTCCTCCCAGATCATTTTGTTTGTTAGTGATTTCACTTTTGAAGGATATTCTTCAATATCCCAAAGTCATTATACATCTCAGTTGTTTACGTAAATGTCTTCTGGGGATTCTGCAGAAGAATTATTGCAGTGTTTGTTACGTTGTGTAGAAATGTTCGTAAATCATGTTAATTAGAAAAAGAATAGGAAATGAATAATCTGCCTACAGATTTGATTCCATGATTAGCCACCCACAGTCAACGGGAAAAAACCCGAGGTACGGAAAATTAATGGAGGGTTTTTTGTTTTGTTTTGTTTGTCTTCTAAAAGTTATGTAGAACAGGCATGAGAAAAGAGGGGGATATGATTCTCTCTTAAAAACTCAGTGTCCCGAAAGTCATCTGATGGCAAGTGAAAATAACAATAAAATGGTGAGGCTTTCTGGAAAAAGTTTCCCAGAAAAGGGAGCACATCTCTTTTGAAGGCTATTCGCATTTGGAGAGGAAATTGAAAGTTGTTGTAATTCTCCAACACTATTCACAATTCAGGTTTTTTTATAGTTTCATTTTCATAAACTTTTCATACTCCTTGAAATCAGTTGGCACTTTGGAAATTTGAACTTTACCCTGTTATATCTCGCAAAGTAGTGACTATCCAGAAGACTCAGCTGATGTAGGAGGTCAGAACACGTTTTAGAACTTCAATACATTTTTACATTCTTATCTCTGCAAGAAAACTTTATGGAGCTAGTGAACAGAGCCTTTAACTGCAGGATTGTCCTTCAGGTGCTCAAAGCTACTCTTGTTGGTTTTCCATCATCTTGACAAAAGTACTAGAGCTGATTCAAGGAAGAAAAAAAAGACAGGGACTCAAGTTTACGGACCCAGGGGCAGTGTCCTTGCTGGTCTAAATGCACATTCGGAGAAATCAAAGGGCCAAGCTTTCCTCTTGTGTATGTTTAAGTGTGATTCACTTGTAAGCAGTGGCGCTTTATTGTTTACAATCTGAGCCAAGTTTATTCAGATTGAATGTCGAAGAGAGTCCTGAGTTTGGTTAGTCTTTTTGCTGTGGCAGGCTCAGACTTAATCAGGCTAATCTTTATGCATTTACCCCATGGTTATATTATTTGAAAACTTACTACTACCCAAGCTTATTCTTGAAATTAAAAAGGGACGGGATCTACCTTCCCAGTATGTTTTAAATTTGTTTCCTTCTTTTTCTTTGCTCATTTCTACCTACTGCAAGGAGCTCAGTAGTGGAGTTTGGAAGACATGAAGGGGAGGGGCAATTGAAAGGGAGAGTCACTTTGTCACCGCCTGGAAAATGGCTGTCTTGTGGGTCTGGTCAGTACCTTGCTCAGCTGTCTAGACTGGGAAGTGTTAACCTCTTAGCCGGTAAATTGCTGCTGGTGATTCGGGCCAGTGGCTGGAAGAAAAGTCTGAAGAAGCTTCTACTGCATTGCCTGACTGGGATGGAGAGATGCCATCTTTTCCTCATTGTCCATACCCAGCTAGGCCTTCCAGTGACACATGAAGGAATAGAGGGAAAGGGATGGGTTATGGGATTAGTGGTTTCAATTCCAGCTCTCTATTTCCCAGCCGCGTGGCCATTTCCAAGTTACCCAGGCCTTTGCTTCTTTGGTGCAGAACGGGGATAATAATGAAGTTATGAGGATTGAATGTGTATGAAAGCACCTGTTGGCTCATCTGTGTACAGAGCACACTAGCTTCCTTCTCTCTTCCGGAGGTAAGCAGGTCAGGCAGGGGTGGGGAGACAGGGCTGGGCAGCAGGGTGAATTGTGCCAAACTCACGTCAGATATCAAGTGAGACATTTATAGAGGTGGCTGTAGAACATTTAGCTAGGGGGTTTAGGTAGGTTGTTAAGAAGCAGATGGGAAAGGCTGTATTTCCATATTGAAAAATTTGTTATGGGCTGGCCTGTAACCACAATGTGATGTGGTTCCGTATGTCTGGGAGAGATTACAGGGTCACCGTGGATGATTGTTCTATAAGAAGATGTCAGGTGTGGCTCTCAATGTCATGGTTTGAAAGACATCAGACAGGAATGCGAATAGGTCCACTGAACTCATTTTCTGTCTGAGAAGAAAACAACCAGAGGGAAGAATAACACACCCCGCAATTCATAGCACCACGCTATGGGGCCCAGTGGATGAATACTTACTTGTGAGCAGTGAACAGTAGGCGCCTGGGGCGGCGGGGAGGGGGGTGCCTGGATGGCCGGCAGGGCTGGGCCGGCGGGAATTCAGAGCCGTCAGTACTAGGACTGAGATATCCGAAGAGCAGTCACCCTTATTCTAGAAGTGACTGGAGTTTCTGTGGGTGTTGTAAGGGAGATAAGTGGAAAGAGCATTCGTGCTTGAATCCATGGGTGTCAACCCACAGAGAGGGTGTTCTAGGCAGGCCTTAAGGAACCTAGTGTCTCCGAGTGAGCAGGGTTTCCTTGGGAATGTTAATCTTGTTACCTTCTCACTCATGTCCCCTGGCTTTGGGGGCGGCAAGAGCAACAGATACCTTACTTGTCCGCCCTCACAGGCAAATGTTTTTCTACCTTAACTTCTCTGTTTTGTACCAGGGCAGGATTCTGGACCTCAGCCCCTGCCCAGAGGGAGATGGCTCTTACCCAGTCCCCTCCAGTCCCCGTGTGGGGAGTGGCTTTCTACCCCTCCAAGGCAGCCATCCTTACTGGGGAGGGGGAGGGAGAGAGGGGTGGGAGGATTTCTTGCCTCTTCCCCAGCCACGTGCTGATTTTGCCTCATGTCAAAGGGTCAGGCTTTGCCCCCCCCTCAGCAGCAGATAGCTTTTGTTTGATAGTAGAGAAGGGTTGGGACATGGACAGCTTTTGTGCCATTTGTTATGGGCTGAATGTTTGTGTTTCCCCCTCCAACCCCAGACCCGTATGTTGAAGCCCTAACTCCTAATATGATGGAGGTAATAATGAAGTTATTATCCGCCCCCCTGCCCATGAAGGGATTTATGTCCCTAAAAGAGCAGAGGAAGAGACACCAGAATGCTTTCTGTCTCCACCACATCAGAAGGCAGTCAGGAAGCAGACCCTCCCTCCCTACAAACTGAGTCTGCTGGTGCCCTGACCTTGGACTTCCCAGCCTCTGGAACTGTGAGAAATGTTGACCCCACCCAGTCTGTGGTGTCCTGTAACGGGCCACGCTGACCAAGACACTGTCCCTCATTTGCAACGACCCACTACTTGTACTTAATGCCAGGTCCAATGTGCCAACGTATCTTATCCTTAAGATAGCCTTGCTCCCCCTTGAAACCTCAACAAGGCCATGGGCCGAAGGGCCCTCTCAGGCCTTGGCTGTCCCGAGTATCTCGTGAGCATTCAGTGGAAGCCTGTGGAAAAGAGTCGTTAGGTGGGGGCCAGACTCTCATGGTAGCGATCCAGGGGTCCTGAGCTACACACTCACCGGCACGGAATTTGCTAAAATCTCGGTTATTTGCCTCTCGCCTGCTTTTCTGACTGCAGCCCCTTTCTCCCACACTTTGTCAGAGGTGAAAATGTCCTTTCCCCCTGCAGAGGCATTTGTCACCCTTTGGAATTCAGTTCACTTAGTTCCCTTTTGACCTCAACATTCTTTTTTTTTTTTTTTTAATTTTTTCCCAGCTTTATTGAGATATAATTGACATATAACATTGTGTAAGTAACTTTGTGACTTGTAACATGTGGTGATTTTTTTTTAAAATTTTTTTATTCTTATGTTAATCCCCATACATTACATCATTAGTTTTAGATGAAGTGTTCCATGATTCATTGTTTGTGCATAACACCCAGTGCTCCATGCAGAACGTGCCCTCTTTAATACCCATCACCAGGCCAACCCCTCCCCCCACCCCCTCCCCCTAGAACCCTCAGTTTGTTTTTCAGAGTCCATCGTCTCTCATGGTTCGTCTCCCCCTCCGATTTCCCCCCCTTCGTTCTTCCCCTCCTGCTACCTTCTTCTTTTTTTTTTTTTTGACCTCAACATTCTAATCGGCTCTGAAACTTGTGGTTTTGTAGATTAGCTGTTTTTCGTTTTCTTATGATTCGGGTGGGAGCGACGTTCTCTCGCAGCTCTCTCTGTCCTCAGCAGGGAACAGAACTGGGAAACGGCATTTAGGCCCCAAAAGCCAAGAGCTATGCTGATTGCTGTTGCGTTATTGTTATTTCTGGCAGGCGCAGCCTTGCTCCGGTCTCTCCACCCGATACAAGCTCTCTCGTTTCCAAACTCCTGTACCATCTGGGTGGGTATTTCTCAGTGCGTCTCAGGGGTGGAAGGGCCCATAAATGTCACTTTGTCCAATCTCACATTTTAGTCTCAAATTCACATGTACTGTCCTGGGGCATCTTTCCAACAGTTGTCTCAGCCTTTTATTTAAATCTTCTCTTGTTCACCCCAGGGTGTATGCAGGTCCGTCCTCACCCCAGCTCTGCTCCAGTGTACCAGCTGGTGTCTGCCGCCGTATCACGGACAGAAAATTTGATGTCAGTTGGATCAGGAAGGAATGTTCCCTGCTAGAGGACAGGGAAGAGACAGAGCCATCTTATTTGTTTTGACCACATTTTTAAATGTATTGCCAGAGTCAGCTTTAGAATGCAGTTGGGTTAAATTAGTAGCTAGAAGAGAAAACCCAGTAGCCAGAAGCAACCTGAACATTAAGATTTTTGAACTCTTACCATAACAGTGAACCTCATGGTTGACCGTCTCGGGGTTAAAAGGTTAGAAAGAGGGCAGACTGCACAGCAATGTATTTTTTTAGTCTGCGTAGAGTTTTAGCTGCCTTGGAAATTTGGGGTAAGCTGCCATGGATCGGGATTAGAATAAAGGCCATAAATATGGTTCAAAAAATGTCCTTTCGACACTTCATTATATGGTTCGCTGTTGGCTTTAGAGGTGGTGCCTTATCTGAATTGATGTAAATAGTATTTAAGTTTGTCTTTTCCTATGAGTAATAAGTATTGTATGTAGATATTTCTGTTTCTATTACTTAAATAGATCACCGCAGTGGTTTGGTACAGAGTTGCCGTGTACATAATTACTGCATGGCTATTATTAGGGAAAGTGTGTGGGGAAAAAAATCAGCCCTGCTATTTGGTTATGTCTGAACCTTACTGCCCATCTGCTAAGCAGTATGGGGTCAAAATAAATACCAGGGTAGCTTCTCTCTTGACCTTTTTGGAGGTGGGCTCAACTCTGTCTTCTTTCTGCAGTCCCCAAAACTACAAAAGGAAGTATTACCAGAAAAGAAAACCAATTTTTTAAAAAAAGCTCCAAAACCCACCAAACTGTTACTTCCAGCATTGTGCTTTGCCAGTTAACTTAACTCTGGGGTTAAATTACTCCGTTTTAAACTATTTTTTTTTAAAGATTTTATTTATTTACTTGAGAGAGAGAGAGAGATCAAGCACAAGCAGGGGGAGCGTGAGAGGGAGAAGCAGGCTTCCCACTGAGCAGGGAGCCCGATGCGGGGCTCGATCCCAGGACCCTGGAATCATGACCTGAGCCAAAGGCAGACGCTTAACGGACTGAGCCACCCAGGCGCCCCACTTTGTTTAAACTATTATCCTTTTATATACATCTTTATGAGTTATAGATCATCAATTAAGCTTCACAATAACTCCTAAAACAAAGTTGAAGTGTCGTATACTAATCAGTCTGCATTAAGTCATAAAAGAAATTTTGACAAATGTAGTGTTGAGCTTTTGCAAGCTGGCATTTCAAATTGTATAAAAGTTACATTAATTGTCAGACATTGCTTTTATTATGATTGTTCTATCAGCTATCTATTGCCTCCCTAATGCTGTATAACAACCACAAAAGCTTGGCATACAAAACGACACATTTATTAGTGCTGTTGGTCAGCTGGACAGTTCTTCTGGTCTCGAGTGGAGGGCACACTCTTGTGTTTATAGTCAGCTGGGAGCTGGATTGGTCTGGGAGCACGTGGGACAACTTAGAGGTAGGTGAGCTTCTTTATGGTCTTTCATCTTCTGGAAATCTAACCTAGGTGTATTCTTTTTCTTCTTCTTCTTCTTCTTCTTCTTCTTTCTTCTTCTTCATCTGTTTATTTGTTGGCAGACACTTAAGTTGTTTCCATCTCTCTCCCCACCCCACTTTTTTCTTCTTTTTTCTTTTCTTTTTTATTCATTTAAATCCAATTAGCCCACGTATAGTACATCATTAGTTTCAGATGTAGAGTTCAGTAATTCATCAGTTGTTCATCACATCACATGTCCTCCTAATGCCCCCCCCCCCCCGCCCACCTCCCCTCCAGCAACCCTCAGTTTGTTTCATAGAGTTAAGGGTCTCTCATGGTTTGAACAAGTTGATTGTAAATTTGGTACCAATTCTCACCAATCTGTATATGCATATTCTTTGCTATATGACAGTAAGAAGTAGAGGCTTTTTTCCTCCACCTTTGAGCCTGGGCTTGACTTGTGGCTTGCTTTGGCCAACAGAAGTAATGGTGTGCTGGTTTGAAGCTTAGGTATCAATGGCCTTCTGCCCTTCCACACTCCCAGTACTCTGCTATGAGAGTGTATTCTTATAGCTATAAGAGTGTATTCTTATTATATTGTTCTGGTTACTACAGCTGCTGAACACATTTCCTAAAACATAGTGATACATAACAATAACATCTTATTTTATTCATGATTTTGTGGCTCAAGCATTTGGTAAGGACTCAGCTTGGCAGTTCTGATTTAGGAGTCACTTGGACTGGGTCTGCAGTCATCTGGAGATTCAGTGTGGGCTTTGCGGATGGCCCCCTCACATGGCTAGCGGTTGATGCCTATGCATGACTTTTTCCAACATGTCAGTAGACTTACATGACAATTACTTCCCTCAGAGTGAGTGTTCCAAATGAACCAGGCAGAAGCTGAATGGCCTTGTCTGTTGTAGCCTGGGAAGCCACATGTCTTTACTTCCAGCACCTTCCATTAATAACAACAAACCACTAATGTCAGCCCAAATCCAAGGGAAGGTTGAAATAGATCCCACCTCTTGGTGCAAGAAGTGTTGCTGAATTTGCAGACATGTTTAAAAATCTCCACAAATCTACCACAGTTATTTGTGGAGGGAATCGGTTCCCCTATTCTGTGATGTTAAGTCACAGTGTTATTATTTTTACATCTTTAGTACTGACTATTCCCATTAAATAGTGCACTTACAATTTACATAATCAGATGTTTTTCTTATTTTATATAGTTCTGCATATTTTAAACTAACCCAAGAAATGAATAAGGGTAACTTTATTTCATTCCAAGTCCTTCATGATCTTTGAGAAAATGCATACATACACACTTTCTACACAGTTTAATCCATGTATGTATTTGTGCTTTAGTTTTTTCAAGTTATTTTACGTGCACAAAATGCTTGTAATTTTTATTTTAATTATCTAGGAGTTCATCAAGATAATAATATCGTAATTGGCTTAGCAGCTTCCCAGGTGGGGTATCTCAGTTATTGTATTGGATATCTATTGCTGTTTAACAAATTACCCCAAAACTGAGCAGCTAAAAACAATAACGATTTACTATCGTACGCAGTGTCTGTGGGTCAGGAATCCAGAAGTGGCTTAACTCCTCATTAGGTCTCTCATGAAGCTGCAGTCCAGCTGGTGCCATCTGAAGGCCTCAGTGGGACTGGAGTATCAGCCTCCACCTTCACTCGTGTGGCTGCTGGAAGGAGGCCTCAGTTTCTGGCCTCATGGGTCTCTCCAGAAGACTGCTCATGACATGGCAGCCAACTTCTCCAAGTGAATGATGAGAGGGAGACAGAGAGGGAGAGAGTGAGAGAGAAAGAAGTTGAGAGAGAGAGAGAACCCAAATGGAAGTTGTGGTTTTTTTATTACCTAATCTTAGAAATGATGTACCTTCACTTCCATCATAATCTGTTGACCCCACAGACCAACTCTGGCTCAGTGTGGGAGGGGAGTGGACATGGGTGTGACCATGTTTCCTCAAATTGCTTTTGACACTTACTTTCGGCATATCTCCCTGATGGACAAGTACCAGCTCATAGAGATCAACAAGCCAATGACTGCTTCTTAAAAAATTGTAAGATATTCTTGTAAAAAAAATTTTTTTTATGTTTTAAGATATTGTTATCATTTTACACAATCTCGTATTTTTAATGTGTGCATAAAATACTTCAGAACATTTTACAAAATATGTAGTTGCTGGTAAACTTTCAGAAAGTGTCCTCAGTAAGCCATGGCTTGGGAGAAGGAGAAATAAAAGAGAGGGAAACTGCTGGGTCCCATCATCTTCCAGAAACTTTTAATTTTTTTAATTTAGTGCCTAGTTTCCATAAGTTAGGTCACACTGCCCCCCAAGCTCATGTAAGCCATTAATAGTTCCTTTAATGGAAGAAATTTTAATTGGCAAGAAACTTGACCATTACAAAATAGAACCTGCCCTTCACCATTTATGCCAAGTTACAGTTCTGCTATCTTTACCATTTTTGAGGCAGCATGAAGGAAGTGTGCTCCGGACCAGTGTACTGAAAGGGCTCTTCTATGTCAGGTGATTTTAAAGCTTTTATTACAATCTGTGAACTAATTTAATATGCTATAAGTGAATACTCATACGGTTTGTGAGTTCACACCCCCGCCCCTGCCATTTATGTGAGATAAAGTGTAACTGATTCGTTTTCATGTCTGTAAAAATCTTTTCAGCCTTTCCAGAAACACATCTGGATTCATTTACGTGATGCACTTTCAATCATTGCAAACTTTAATAAATTTTATAGCACCTTCCATGTTGTGGGCACTCAGTAAATTGCCACTACCAAGTTCAATGATGGGGTAATAAGAACAGGACTCTGGTCATTTATACTCATGACAAGGTTTGCATTTATCCCAAAGTCCTGCCCACCGAGGGCAGGAGGAGCACCTGTAAGAGGAGGGTGAGGAAGGGCAGCCTTTCAGAGCCCAGCGTAAGGATTATGCTGTGCAAATAAACCTAACTGCCTGTGGGTGGTCCTCTCTCTGCCCCCTCACTTTTAAAGACTCAGAAGAGCTGCCAAAGTACCTATAGAAGGTGTTTGATTTAAAAAGTTTAAAAGGAGACACTCCAGTTATGCCTTCTTGTAGGGACATGTGAGTTTGCAGCTACACGGAGGGATAAAGAAAGACTCTGAGAACTTCACAGCATTTTGAAAGAAAGAAATCATGCCAACAGAGCCTTTGACCAAGAAATTCTCATAGATTTATGGTGCCCGGTGCCTGAACTCCATCCATGACACCAGGGTTCCAGTTCTGTAAGCTCTTAACCCTGCAGTTGATCCAGTCAGCTTCTGGCTGCTCTGGGACCCGATGCAGTTTGCTGCAGTTGTTCGTAGACCTCGGAAGAACAAGCTGATTATTTGCAGATTTCCGGAATCTCTACTGGATTCCTCACTTTCCCTTTCTCACAAGGAAACTCTCTAGGATGCACAGTGCAACAGGATCCAAATGGCAGTGCGTCCTCTTCACCTGAAGAGGGGACAGGGTCAGCCCGTGTTGTTTCTGCTCACGGACTGCAGACTGCCTGCACGGGCAAGGAATGAACTCAGCCAAGTTACTCCTTTAAGGAAGGATAGCTTTTTATATTAAAATGTGTGTGTGTAAATGATAAGATATATGTTAATAGTTTTAACAATAAAAGATTGAAAGCAACATAACTGTCCATTAAAGGCGCTCATTAAAAATGGTATCTCCGGGGCGCCTGGGTGGCTCGGTCATTAAGCGTCTGCCTTCGGCTCAGGTCATGGTCCCAGGGTCCTGGGATCGAGCCCCGCATCGGGCTCCCTGCTCGGCGGGAAGCCTGCTTCTCCCTCTCCCGCTCCCCCTGCTTGTGTTCCCTCTCTCGCTGTCTCTCTTTCTGTCAAATAAATAAATAAAATCTTTAAAAAAAAAAAAATGGTATCTCCACATAGGGGAATACTATGCAGCTATAAACAGGATGTAGTAGGATGGGATGAACTCCAAGACTTGTCAAGTGTAAAAAGCAAGGTGCAAAACAGAGCATATAATTGATGTATTTATTATATTTGAAGAAAAGAAAAGAAGGAGTAGATACTTGTTTGCTTGAATAGTATAACATTTTCTAGAAGGCTAGATAAGAAGCTAATAACACTGATTGCCTCCAGGGAGGGAACTGAGTAGCTGGAAGACAGAAGTGAGAAGATACCGTTCACTGTATGGCCCTCTGTGCCTTTTGAATCTTGAACCAAGAAAATAAGACAAAAAATTACTAAAAGAAAACAATGTTGAAACAGGGCAGCGGGAGTGAGACTTGAGACAGAGATGAATCCCGAGAGAGCAGAGACCCATGCCTTCCTTTGCCCCCCTTTGTTTAACATTATGTTCCTAATGCATAGTGCCTGGCACATGCTAGACCTTCAAGAAATATTTGTTAACTGAAAAAATATGTACCATGTGGAAAACCACCCTTCATTTTTATTTTGATACTTCAAAATCAGTGCCATTCAATATGAAGAGTGTCTTGGTCAAAGAGAAAAACAGGGTGGCTCAGTTGGTTCAGCTAGGGTCGTGGTTTCAGGGTCCTGGGATCCAGCCCCGGGCCAGGCTCCCTGCTTAGCGGGGAGTCTGCTTCTCCCTCTGTCCCACCCCCTCTGCCCCTAACCCCCTGCTCATGTGCGCACTCTCTCTCAAATAAATAAATAAAATCTTTTAAAAAAGAGAAAAAAAAACAAAGAAGGAATTGAGTTATATTGCTTAGGAGAAAATGAGTTTGGGTTTGGAAATATATTTTTATCAGTGTTTCTCAGCGGTTTTCCTATTCTGCATAAAGCCCTGTGTAAAGCCTGGAAATTATAGGATGAGAGAATTTTATCGGTTATTAGGTGATCATGGACTTTGTAGTTAAAGATAGGCTGAGTCCTGAGTCTGCTTTTCTCAACTATACTCAACTCAGCTATACTCAACTCAGCACCTTTGTCCTTATCTCCCTGTCCGGGACATTTCATTGCTCATAAGCAGCAGACCTGATGAGCCTCCCGACAGAGAGGAAACCCTTTAAGGGGGCTTGACTGTGATGTATGGGAGAGCTTGACCTGGACCTAATAGACACCATGGTTCTCTGTTGCAGAGACTGTTTGGTACCTTGGGATGGGCTAGTCGGGATGTGAATGGAATATTGAAATTGCATACTGTGTTGTTTTCACCCAGATTTACACGCTTCAGTTCAAATTATCAGGAGATGCCATAAGAAGTAAACCAGTGACTTGTAATGCATCTTAGTCCCCTGACTGGTCCCAAACAGTGAATTCCAACCACACAGTCACCGTGTAGGAAGGATGAATGACAGGTGATATCAACATGGACTTTCAGTGCAAAGTGACTGACACCCAGACAAACAAGTGCAATATGCAAAGAGGGGACCCTTGCACCCACCTGAGAGGTGTTTCTCAGTCTAGGGGAAGAAGATAATTAATTTCCAAATTGAGCATGTGCTACTGAGAGAAGAGATACAGCAAAAAGTAAATGTCCCTTGTGACCCCTCATGGGAGCTTTTGTACAAAGTTCAACGTGTGAAGGGAGTTGGTAGAATTCTATGCAGCTGTCTGTGCATGTTGTATAGCTGATTCCATTGAAATAAAAATTTTCTGAGATACTCAAACCAAAACAAATCAAAAGAGCGATGCCATCGGCTACATAAACATAGATGTATGACGAATGGATTGTAAAGTATTAAGCAATTAAGTCTTACATCCAGTTAATTTACATATAAGAAAGCCAAAATTGAGATAATGGCCATTATATAGGAGAAATGAAAAATAAGATATGGAACATTTATTTTTCTTTTTGTTGTATTAACATTTTTTTTAAATTTTACTTTTTAAGATTTATTAATTTATTTTAGAGAGAGAGCAAGCGAGCACGCAAGAGTGGGAGGAGGGGCAGAGGGAGAGAATCCTCAAGCCGACTCTCCACTGAGCACAGAGCCTGATGTGGGGCAGGATCCCACCACCCATAAGATCGTGACCTGAGCCAAAACCAAGAGTGGGACACTCAACTGACTGAGCCATCGAGGTGCCCCTGGATTAACATATTTTTTAAAGCAGACAGCTAAATGTTTTTTTTTTTTTTTTAAGATTTTATTTATTTATTCATGACAGACAGAGAGAGAGAGAGAGGCAGAGGGAGAAGCAGGCTCCCAAGGAGCAGGGAGCCCGATGCGGGACTCGATGCCAGGACCCTGAGATCATGACCTGAGCTGTAGGCAGACGCTTAACCATCTGAGCCACCCAGGCGCCCAGACAGCTAAATGTTAACACTCATCTGTGGGGTAATAAACAGTCCTTGAGAAGAGAATGAATCTCTCTTTTTGGCTTAAGTTTAGGATAATAGACTTTTCCCCAAAACTATGACTCCCAACAGATGCAAACTTTTATATCCTATCTTACCTTGAAGATCTTAAATTTGGTGCAGTGAGTTAACTGCTTGTAAACATGCAAATTCCTGGGCCCCACTCCTGGGGATCCTGATCCAGTAAATTAGGGGTGGAGCCCAAGGCTATGAATGGCCTACTGGGCCATTGATGCACGTGGCGTATGAACTACTCTTTCAGAAACTGTTACAGTGTTTTGTTTTTATTTTGTTTCGTTTTCTGTATAAAGGCTATCTTTCACTAGATAGCAAAGACAAGAAATGTTAAAGCTGGGGTCAGTAAACTACAGCCCACAGGCCAAATCTGGCCCTCTTCCTGTTCTTGTAAATATAATTTTATTGGCACACAGCTATGCCCATTTGTTTACGCATTGTCAATGGCTGTTTTCATGCGACAATGTCAGAGTTGAGGAGCAGGCACAGAGACCACATAGCTTGCAAAAATGAAAATATTTACTATCTGACCCATTACAAAAAAAATTTGCCAACCCACTGTGTTAAAGGATGAACCTATAACTGATATGGTGCTTTTATTTCCCTGATGAGAACAAGTAAGACCCTCACCAGAAGACTTTGATATTTCACTCATCGGTCAGGAAATGTTTCCAAAAGCCATGAAAATTAAAAAGACCCAGAATGGAATAAGTTCAGAATCGAATATTAAAGTAAAGTTGCATAGATCTTGAAAGAGAAGATATGCCTCAGGCCAATATATGCAATAAGTGATTTATTTCATTTACCAAAGTGTGACTTGGGGTGAGGGACACACCTGGCCCTGTGCTGGATTTGACTGTTGGCGTGCACATGAGACTTGCTCTCATCTCACTTTCCTTTGGAAGTAGACAGGTGCATTAACTAATCTAGAGAAAGGGGTAATACATAGGTCTTCATTTTTTCATTGAGAGAGAATGCTGTCCCTAATTCAATTGGTGGAAAATGGATTTCTTGGCTTTGATAATTAAGCTGGCAAAGCAAATTTGGTTCCAACATTTTTTAATGAGCGGGTGTGGGTGGCCAACAAATTGCAGGTTGAGACATAAATGTTTCAAATGTGGGTGGCTGGCTTTTAACCCCAGGGCAAATTCTGTGATTGTAAGGAAATTTTAGGCTAGTAGCCAATTCAAAGGGTATTTGTCAAATTAAGAAAAATGTGAACTACTCTAAGCAGCGTTATAGTATTTGAGGACAGGATTATGTTGTTCATTGAATTTGATTGGGATGATAAATTAACATCGTTTGAGTCCATCCCAATGATGTGTTTGCGAACATTCATACATGTGTATTTGTGCTTGCACTTCATACACAGAGGATTATCTCAAAGGAGAGAGAGAAATGAGGAAAGGGGAAAGGAGTGGATTTGTTTCTCTTTTCCTACCTTCTGGTGCCTAACTGCTAAGGTATTCGAGATACACCTTATCTCCAGCCGTGGTTTTCTATTTGGAGGGGTGGTAATAAAAATCTGGGCTCTTATGTAATGTTAGATAACTGTTTGGGGGAAAAATTAGTCAGACCTGAGAAATGAAGGGTTAATACTTTCATTAAATTTTCACTTCCACAGAGAGACTACATTTGAAGCAGAATCCTGCTAGGTTCTGTGAGTGAACCTCACATCACAAAGATAGGGCAGATTTGCAATGGAAAGTAATAGACTTCAATTTAGGTTACTTTTCAGCCTGAAAAATGGTCTGAATTTAATCACTGATCCTGTTAGCAGAGATAATAATGAAATGCAAAGTAAGTATAGTTTAAATGTTAAAAGGGACTGTAAAAGTACCGCTGTGGGTTCTTGATTTACTCTTTCCCATTACTCAGTAGAACAAAATATGATTTGACATAATGTTCATTGTGTAGTTAACTTGGGGTCAGAAAACTAAACCCTGTTACCTCATACTTCTTCCATTTGCAGAAGTAATCAAGACTGTGACTTGAATTGGACTGGAAAATCTATTGACTTACAGATATAAAGATTTTAGGAATTTCTTACATTACTTTCTCTGATTTACCTACTGACAACTTATACAGGCTTTGTACATTTCCTGGCGCTAGGGTATCCAGATGGATAATAATGCATTTTATGCTCTTAAAGAAGTAAAAAATTGGAATTGTGTTTTTTCCATATTGTTTTTAAAAGTCAGTACGTATGGGCATTGAAGAGCACTATTTTGTGTTTGTATTAGTAGTAACTCAGGTTTGTGAATCATTAGTATGATCATCAAGATCAGTCATGGGCTCTTTTTTCATTGCACTAAATGTAATGTAGCCTATCTGGAACCTTTCTGTGAATGAAAAAGGGGAAAATAGCTTCTACTGAAAATTCTTCTGATTAAGAGTGGTCTTGTTACCCACTCCTCCTTCCATGAAACTTTACTTCTCATTCCCAACTATTCTGGGTTTTATTACCCTTCAGATTTTTTTTTAAACATGTGCTGTTTTTCTTCCTGTAATACTTTTAAGACTCACTTATGCCTGCTGCTGTGTTCCACTCTGCGTACCGGCTTAGTCTAAGCTGTTTCACATCTTACTGCATGTGTCCGCTTGTCCCTTTAGATAGCGACCTGGGTCCTTCGTGCATTACCAATGAGTTGCAAAGTTTGGCACATCATAGGGGCTCAGTAAGCACCATCTAAAGGTACTGATATAGTAAAATCTCTGATCTTTTTCCTTTAAAATGCTTATTTAGAAATAATTTCAAACTTACAGAAAAGTTGCAAGAATAAAACAAAAAATTCTCATATACCTTTTAGTCAGATTCCCCCCAAAGTAATAGTTAACCACACTTGCTTCTCTCTCTTGCTCTTTCTCACTGTCTTTCTTTCCCTCTCTCTCTCTCTGTTATCCTCTCTTTATATGTCATCTAATTTTCTGAACTATTTGAGAGTTGGTTGAAGACACAATGTCCCATTACTCTTTAAAACTTTAATATCTATTTCCAAAAAAAAAGATTTCTCTCCTGTATAACCACAGAAAACCGTCAAATCCAGGATATTAACATAGATTTAATTCTATCAATTAATACTTCAACCCCATTCAAATGTTGTCACTTGTCCCAGTAATGTCCTTTATAGGTCCAAGATCTGATCTGGAGTCATGGATTACATTTAGTTGTCATGTCTCTTTGCTCTCTTTCTGGAACAATTTTTTTCTTTCAGTCAAAGTCAATAACTTTGTAGAATGTCCCTTAATTTGAGGTTGCCTGAGGTTTCCCTATGGTTAAATTCAGGTTATGCTTTTTAAGCATGGGAATAATTACTGGAGAAGTGATACTGAATCTCCAGTGCATCATATTAAGAAGTACATGGTCTCATCACTGGTGATGTTAACTTTAAAAGTGGCTTTTGTCAGATTTATAAATATAAATTTAAGTAACAAGTATTATGTGCTTATTAACTAATAAGTAGTTGATATAAGGAGACATTGAAAACTAAGTATTCGGTTGTTCCTCAGACTCTCATCCATTTGTTTTAGCATCCATTTATGATTCTTGACAGAATCAATTTTATCAAATGTATTCAGTTATTACCAGATTATTGCCAAATGGTGATTTTCTATGTTCTCATTCTTTCTACTTTTATTGCTTGGCACTATACTATAAGACAGAAATCTCTCTTGTATTTATTTATTTAAATATAGAATCATGGATTCTTACTTGATTTAATGGACTATATAATCCATTACCATCACTACAGTTAACCTTAGAACAATGCAGGTTTGAGATGTGCAGGTCCACTTATATGCAGATTTTTTTCCAATAAATACATCATAGTAGTATAAATGTAGTTTCTCTTTGTTATGATTTCTTTAAGTAGCATTTTCTTTTCTGTGGCTAACTTTATTGTAAGAATACAGTATATAACATTTTAACACAAAATATGTGTTAATAGGCGTTTATGTTATCGGTAAGGCTTCTGGTCAACAGTAGGCTATTAGTAGTTAAGTTTTGGGGGAGTCAAAAGTTATACAGGGATTTTCAACTGTGCAGGGGGTCGGTGCCTCTATTCCTGTGTTGTTCAAGGTCAGCTATATTTATTTTGATGCTCAAAGTTTCCCAGATTTGGCCAATGAGGGCTTCATCAAGTTGGCTCTTAAGCCCTTTGGACATATTCCCATCATTATTTGAGCAATTCCTTATTTTATGGTCCAAAAAGATGTTTTAGATTCACCTTGTACTTTCTCTGCTTTGGAGTCACCATTTCTCCAGTGATAGCTGGTTCTTTTTAGTAGAGAGTAGTATTTAAAAATCAAGATTTGGGTGCTAGGCATTGCTTCTGGACGGTCATTGTTTCTAGGCCTTCTCAGTGAACAGAACTAGAAAATATGTGTCTGTATACACACACACACACACACACACACACACACACACACACACATACACATACCTATACTGATTTTTGTGTTTGTTCATGTATTAAAAACTTGTCCTTGCGTTGATACTCCAATTCAAATATAATACTTTGGGTTTATTCTAGTCAGAAGAATAATGCTGTTTCCATATTTATAACTCCCTCTCTGAGAAGAAACTGACCCAAATTATTTTCAATATATTCCTTTATTTGCTCGAGGCTTTGAGCAACCAATCCTCACACCCCTGGGCTATCTCCTTGTCTCTTGCCCCACTGGCCTTGACCTCACATGAGAAAAAGTGTGTAATAGCCCATAATTGGCAAATTCATGAAACAGAAGTGAGAGAGAGAGAGAGAGAGAAAGAATATAGCATTTTGCACAGTGTGTAAAACCAAGCCTGAGTACAGGCTCAAGGCAGGTTTTTGACATATAGAGACTAAGTAATTATGGGCCATGAGACACTTGTGTAGGGAATATGAATAATTTACCATTTGTTCAGAGATATGAGCAAAACTGATTTCCCTTCTTTTGGGAGGGGGTTTGTAATCTCTAAGGTAAAAGACAAATAAATAAGCCTAAAACATTACTTTTCCATCAAAAGTAAAAATCTTAATGGGAGAACTTGAAAAGGCAAACTATATATATTAGGGGTAGTGGAAAAAATTTTTTTGTGAAAAGCAAATAGATTTTGATTGTTTTTATTAAAAAGATAATGAAATAACCTGGCCATTTAAAAGGGCTGATTCATTAAAAAGAACTGATTCGCGACTCTTACATGACTTGTGGTTATTTGCATTTGTGTGTGTCAGGGTGGGTGGGTGTAACTGCATTTGTGTTCACATGCTGAGAAGAGAGTGAGTTTTCCCACATCCGTCTACGTCACCAGAGAGGTATAGATAATTCTGCCCAGTTTTAGAAGAGGGGGTTGTGAGAGACCATTCTTTTAGTTGGAAAATGTGAAATATCACATGAAATGTTGATTTGAGGAGTGTTTTTCTTGCGTAACTGCATGCTTTTTCAGACTGTGAAAAAGTGTATGATACAATCTGAAAGAAGAATTTAGAGAGTTTTTTCAATCTAAATAAAGCAAACTGTAGAAAAGAAAGTTTATCACTGACAATACGAAAATTACCTTAGGAAAAAAATAACCTGTAAATTAATCTGCAGCCCTTTGCTCTAAGAATGCTTTTTATATCTCCAGCTAACATCAGGTATTCTTGAAATCAACCATAATCTGATTGCCTACAGAGAACAGTTGCGCTTCTGTGTTTTAAGCTGCAGAGAAACTCTGCACTTTTGTGATAAACATAATTTAGAGGAGGGTTATATTTTCTTCCTTAATTTATTAGCTACTGGTGCTGCCTGATCCTGTTACTTACATTTCCTTTTCATCATTCAATTGATAGGACAAAAGAGAAAAGTGATATTAGGAATGGTAGAACTACACCTTAATTTGGAAGGGTGAGAAATAAGAGCTTTCTTAAAAACTGCATCCTTTATTAGAAAGATTAGTCTATGTGTTTAGTTTCAGTTAATACTGCTGTCTTGGGTTCTGTCTTGTGTACTGTAGGCTGGGATGAGAGGAATTTTTACAGAATTTTAGGTTCAAAAGAGAGTGACATCACTGAAATGGCAGAATAGGAGACCGCAGCCTACTTCCCGTCATAAAGATAAAAAATTAAATAACTATCCACAAACAAAAAGAGTCACTGGAGAGTGCTGGAGTCCACTTAAGAAACTTCAGCAACACAGTGGAACAATAGCAGCTACAACAACAAAAAGACCCCAAAAACAAAACTTGAGAATAGCACACAAAAAAGGAAGGAACAGCTTCATTTTGCCTGCATCATCCCATCCCCTAAGCTGGCATTGCTCGTCTCCAAGAGGAAGGTCCCCAACAAGAAAGAATCTTCCTTGCTGGGAAAGAGAGAACAGGGTAAGAAACCAACTTCCCCAGCCTTCTGGGGTATCACATGAAGAACCCACTTCAGTTTCACCCAGTAGCCTCCTCTATGGACCCCTGATGGTGTTCATCAAGGACCATTCAGTTGTAAGCTGCTGTGGTGACCAGCAGCCTGAAGTGACAAGTCACCACGTCCTCCTGGACCTGGAGCTACATTTGGTGCCCTTCACCACTAGACCCATGGTCACAGCATGCTCCAGAATGCCCTCACCCACAGGTAAAGGTCTTTCCTTACCAAAGTCAGTCCATAAAGTCTGGAAGAGGTGATTGCTTCTTCAAATGTGCAGATACCTATAACAGGCTCAGGGGTCATAAAGAATCAGGGAAACATGGCTCCACCAAAGGAACACAATAATCTTCTAGTAATTGGCCTAAAGTAGTGGAGATACAGGACTTGTATGATAAAGAATTCAAGATAATTATTCTGAAGATGCTCAGAGAGCTATAAGATTCCATGAAATCAGGAAAACAATACAAGAACAAAGTGAGAAGTTCAACCAAAGAGAGAAAACATTAAAAGAATCAAACAGAAATTTTGGAGCTGCAGAATACAACTGAACTGAAGAATTTGATAGCTTTGATAGCAGACTGAAGCAAGCAGAAGAGTCAAAGAGCTCAAAGATAAATCATTTGAAATTACCCAGTCAGAGGAGCAAAAAGAGAAAAGGGTGAAAAGGAATGAAGAAAGCCTATGGGACTTAGGGGACACCATTAAGAAAATCAATCTACGTATCATTGCAGTCCCATAAGGAGGAGAGAGGGAGGAAGGGGTAGAAAGCTTGTTTAAAAAAGTAATGGCTGAGAACTCCCCAAACCTGGGGAGAGACTTAAACATCCAAGTTCAAGAAGCTAACAGGTCATATCAGAATTTCAATCTAAAACAGTCTTCTTCAAGATACATTATAATAAAATGGTCTAAAATCAAAAATGGAAAAGAGAATTTTATAAACGGCAGAGAACTTTAGAATTCATTTATATGAAAGAACCCCCATAAGGTTATCAGCCTATTTCTCAGCAGAAACCTTGCAGTCAAAAGAGAGTGGGTGATACATTCAAAGGGCTAAAAGAAAAAAAACAACTGCTAATCAAGAATACTTTACCCAGTAAAGTTGTCCTGAGTAATGAAGGTGAGATAGGTTTTGTCTAACAAAGCAAAGCTGAGGGAGTTCATCACCATTAGACAGGTCATAACAAGAAATGCTAAAAGGAGTTCTTCAGGCCGAAACAAAAGGACGCTAACTAGTCACATGAAAACATGAAAATATAAGACACACCGGTAAAGGTGAGTATATAGTCAGATTCAGAATACTCTAATACTGTAATATGGTGACATGTTAAGCATTTAACTCTAGTGTAAAAGTTAAAAGAAAAAGTATTAAAAATAGCTAGAGCTACAGTAATATGTTAATGAATATACAGTATAAAAAGATGTAAATAAAAGAAGCTATAAATCACGACATCAAAAACAAAATATGGGGAGGGAGAGTAAAGGGATAGAGTTTTTGTATGTGATCAAAGTTTTATGATTAGCCTAAAATAAGCTGTTATATTTATAAGATGCTTCAAGTAAGTTAGTGACTTAAAACAACACAAATTTGGGCGCCTGGGTGGCTCAGTTGGTTGAGCGACTGCCTTCGGCTCAGGTCATGATCCTGGAGTCCCGGGATCGAGTCCCGCATCGGGCTCCCTGCTCGGCGGGGAGTCTGCTTCTCCCTCTGACCCTCCTCCCTCTCATGCTCTCTGTCTCTCATTCTCTCTCTCGCAAATAAATAAAAATCTTAAAAAAAAAAAAATTAAAAAAAAATAAATAAATAAAACAACACAAATTTGTCATCTTATAATTCTGGAGGTCAGAAGTCCAGTGAGGGTCTCACTGGGCTAAAATGAAGAGATCAGCAAGTCTGTGTTCCATCTGAATGCACTAGGCGAGAATCCATTTCCTTGTTTTTTCCAGCTTCCGGAAGCCACCTGCATTCCTGGGCTCATGCCCTACCACCTTTCTCTATCTTCAAAGCCAACAATATCAGGTTATGTTCTCTCATTGCATCCCTTTTACCTTGCTTTTGTTGTCACATCTCCTTCTATGACTTTCCCTTCTGTCTCTCTCTGTGATGACATTGGGCTCCCCTAGATAATCCAAGATAACCTCCCCACCTTAAGATCTTTGGTTTAATCACACCTGCCAAGTCCCTTTTGTTATGTAAAGTCACATAGTCCCAGGTTCTGGGGATTAGAACATGGACATCATTGAGGCCGATTATTCTGCCTACAAATAAATACCAATAAATAAGGGCCTTGCTGATAAGTACTAAAACAGAGATGGTCTTGCCTGTTCTTGCGGTGTGAGCGATTCATATACAGGACATACTTTGGGGTTTGCGGGCAAATGGACTTTTGGGAATTACAATTATCATCAAAACAGATTCACTAATTTAATTCTACTTACGGAATGGATTCTGAATACAAAGAATTATATAAGATTTGTTCTTATATTCTAAGAGAGGAGTCTGTGGCCTTCTATTGAAAAAAAAAAGTCTAAACTTCAAATGAGGTAATCTCAGCAAAAATATCCATCATGATCCTGGTCATCTTGCCATATTCTTAATTTAAAAGTGATTCTAGTTTGTTTTTAAAAATAAGTAACTGTGGGGCGCCTGGGTGGCTCAGTTGGTTAAGCGACTGCCTTCGGCTCAGGTCATGATCCTGGAGTCCCTGGATCGAGTCCTGCATCGGGCTCCCTGCTCGGCAGGGAGTCTACTTTGCCCTCTAACCCTATCCCCTCTCATGTGTTCTCTCTCATTCTCTCTCTCTCAAATAAATAAATAAAATCTTAAAAAAAAATTATTATAAAAATATGTAACTGTGAATTAAAGAGTTTACTCTGTATTCATTAAAAAAATAACCTCAACATGATATTTTGATGAGCATATATGGTTTTCTAAAACATATGATAGGGAATTTTTACGCTCAAGCATAGATTTTTAGAAACGTTTTCGTGTTTTTATGCTTTTTTTGAAATGACTGGGAATAAGGACAGTGGGAAATTCTTTCTATAACTATTTTCACTTGTTATTTGGGGGGGGAAAAAAGCTTTTTTCATGGAGGTTGCCAGTTGTTTCCATGCCTTCAAAAATGAGTTTGAACCATTCACTTTTTGGATTTTGGTATTCCAGTGGGGTTTTGACCTCTATTAAATTAGCTATTTATTCAACTTAAGTCTGACAGATGAATGCTCCCAAATACTTCGTTAGTCTGTGTGTGTGTGTGTGTGTTTTTAAACAAAGAAAACTGTAATTGTGCTCTTCAGAGATTTGATTCTCATTTCAGCACCAGATTTGAGATCAAGAATTATATATAGGAAGATCATAGAAAGAGCACCATCATAAGCTAATAATGCCATTACGTGATTGTTGGAAATTAGGCTTGCATAGTTAGTTATAGCAATATGATATTTTGGGAATACACTTAAATAATTATATGCTCCTTAGATTAAAAAAAATATTTTATTTGCTTAAGAGGGGCGGGAAGATGTGACACTAAGAGCACGGACTCTAGAACCAGAGTGCCTGGGTTGAAATCTTTGGCTCTGCCACTTGCGAGATATGTGGGCAGGCCCAAGGTGCCCTTGGGCAGGTCACTTTACCCCATTTGTTTCATTGTCCTCATCTGTAAAATGGAGGAGAAAATGAAACAAGGTTATATACATAAAGCACTTGGAGAAATGCCTGATGCATAGGAAGTAAATAAATGTTTGCCATGATGATGATGATGACGATGATGATGATGATGATTAAGCTTTAGGGTAAAAGTATTTATTCAGTAATCTGTTATTAAGCACCTATGAAGTATCAACCACTTTTCAAACCTTTCAAGGTTTCACAAATCACTGAATTAATCGAATTGACAGTAGAAACAATAACATTTCATAACCAGCAGTACACTGCGGTTAACTTTTTATTAGTTACTCCATTTAAATAAGTCAACTAAAACCAGATTTGCCTCTTTCTTAAAAACTAGAAAGCAGGGGTGCCTGAGTGGCTCAGTCGGTAAAGCGTTTGCCTTGGGTTCAGGTCATGATCCCGGGGTCCTGGGATCGAGTCCCGCATCGGGCTCCCTGCTCAGCGGGGAGCCTGCTTCTTCCTCTCCCTCTGCCCTTACCAACACTGCCACCCCCGCTCATGCTCTCTCTCACTATCTCTCTCTCTCAAATAAATACAATCTTTTAATAAAAAAAAAACTAGAAAGCAGATGATTTTTATTTGGGAGGGAATTACTCAAAATATACATTGTCCACCAGAAACACAATGCCACCAACCCCTTGAAGTAAGAAGTGGACAATCCATTCAAGAGGTGTGTCCCAGATCTTGTTGAGTGTGCCCAGGAACAAAGTAGTTATTTCCAGTTAAGCCCTGAGATTTTTTTTTTTTAGTTGTTAAATTCAAGATCACACATTTTTAACACTGGTGGAGGAAATAGACCCCAATGTAGGCCTTTATATGTGTATGCATCATTTGCTCCCATGAATGCATGTTGCCTCGACCTGCCTCTCCCACCCAGCCACCTGAGCTGGGCAACTGTGCTGTAATGGTCATCTCTGTGCCTGAATTCCCAGTCTGGAAAACGCATATATTGTCAGCCATGTCTGGGCATCATAGTGAGCCTGGGAGGGCCCGGGGGATAATAGTATACTGTGTGAAAGACCAGTTGCACATATTTTAAAATATGCTCTGTTCTGTTCAGTCTGTTTCCAAAATCCAGCTTGAATCCATTCTGCTCTCTCCACCTCCACCTGCCCTTCTGTAGCCCATCACTTCTTTGCAGAGTCCTGCCCCAGGCTTTCACTCCTGGTCACTTGTGTTCTCCTGGTCTTCACTGGTTATTTTTACCCCATGATTGTTTGAAATTATTTAGAGCTAATTTTTATGCATATAAAACCCTTCATTTTAACACTTTTTCTTATTCTTCTTGCATTCCGCTCCTTCTGAATGTAGCTTCAGTTCCAAAAATGAAACCATTTTACCACACCCATCATTATGTACTTCTCTATTCACTTTGGTCTGACTTATGGAATATTATTTTGGTAGGGTTTTTTTTTTTTTTGTAATTTCATAGTTTGTGACCTAAAGTGCAAGAACATTCTGGACTTAGTAGCATGGATAAAGACTAGTACACCATCTCTAAAACATTAAAAAACCACCAGGGTCTATACGTAGATGTAATTAACTGCTGTATAAAGGGCTGTAAGTTCTCAAGCATCTTGTCTACAAGGCTGGATAGTTATTCAAGAAGTAAGAATGCTAAACAGCAAGACTGGAGATCTATAATTTTTAAGGTAACTTGAGGAACCAATACCTCCCTAAAATGGTTCCCTGAATAAAGCAACTTACAGAATTGTTCAGGAGCAGACATGAGCAGATGCTTTGTAGAATCCAGTAGAAACTGGACCAAACCATGAATCTCCTTTTGCCAATTTGTGGCAAATAGACCAGGTTTTGTTGGTGACATGATGTATATGTTTAAAAATAGTATTTTCCATTATCTTCTCATTTTCACATTTATAGCTTAACTCATTTAGAACATAAAAGAGATTTGGCAATTAATACAGGAAGTGATCTACCCAACACGGGTTCAGTCCAATCCTGTCCCTGCAGAGACCGTTGAGCAACAACCCCAGGGTCTTGCCACATTATTTCAAGTCTACTGAGCACTTACATCAAGGGCTGGGTGCTATAGCATATTGAAAATGTGACCGTTGCCCTTGATCATAGAACTGCAGAGACTAGTGCTAGAAGAGAAGTTCAAGGTTTTCAGTCCAGTGGTTTCCAGATTCTTGGATGAGAAACTAGTAAGAACATTACTCGGGGACTGTCAAGTAAGAACATTAAAAAAAAATCCTACCTTGGGGTGCCTGGGTGGCTCAGTTAAGTGTCTGTCTTTGGCTCAGGTCATGTTCCCAGGGTGCTGGGATCAGGTCCCACATCAGGCTCCTTGTCAGCAGGGAATCTGCTTCTCCCTCTTCTTCTGCCTCCCCCCCCCCCATGCTCTCTCTCTGTCAAATAAATAAAATCTTGAAAAATTATATCTTACCTTGAAGATACTATGCTAAGTGAAATAAGCCATACACGAAAGGACAAATATTACATGACTCTACTTATATGGGGTACCTAGAGTAGAATTCATAGAGACAGAAAGTAGAAGAATGGTGGTTGCCAGGGCTTGGGGAGAGGGGGAATGTGGAGTTTCCAAAGTGGAGTTTTTAATGGGAATGGAGTTTCAGTTTGGGATGATGAGCAAGTTCTGGAGGTGAATAGTGGATGGTGGTAAAACAATGAGAATGTCCTTAATTCCACTGAACTGACAAATTTTATGTCATGCATATTTTGCTGCAATTAAAAATATCTACTATCTACTTTCATGACTGTTGAATTAAAAAAAAGGAAATTTTCATATCAAGGAGAAAGGAAAAAAAAGAAAAAGAGGGAAGGAGGGAAGGAAAGAAGGGAAGGAAGGAAGGAAGAATGGAAGGAGGAAGAGAGGGAGGGAGGAGGAAGAATGATCTCAAATTAAGAAATATTCCTTTAAAATTACAAAGTGTAACTTTACAAAAGAATCCATTCATTGTGCTTTGTTTTCCCCTTTTATCACAAACTGGATTGGTACTGACTGGTTTACAAGCACATACCTGCATTTGGAAACTCCTACGGTACAGTTCTCTCATTTGGCAGATAAAAAAATTCAGGTGCAAAGAGGAAGTGTCTTACTCAAATGTTACAGGGTGTATTTATGACTGGGACAGTCATTTCATGACTCACAGAACATATACTATGCCCATTATTATAGGAAATTTGCTTTATAGTTTTAGTGTTGTTTTATTAAGGCTGTATCGTCCTTGGTTTCAGAATTTAGCTCATCTATTGAACACCTTCTGTGTGCCAGGCATTGTAAATATTTTCTATTTTCATTTAGCAGACATTTATATAATGCTTATTGGGAGCAAGGCATTGTTCTTAGTACCTTACAAATAAAACTCATATAATCCTTACAATAATGCTAAGAAATAGTTACAATTATTATCCCCATTTTAAAAACAAGGAAATCTAGGCCTAGATGGCCTCCGTACTTTCTCAAAGCCATAGAGCTAGGAAGTGGTGGATTGAAATTTAGTTTTAATTAATTATAGTCAAACTCAATTACCTATTCTGATTATACGTAGTAGATTTAATACTTATAAATACATTTGAGAGAATGTTAATTAACTTTAGACCAGACATCATAAAATGCATTTTTTTTTTTTTTTTTTAACCTAGGGATGTAGCTGTCTAAGGATGTTGTTAGATCCTTATTGAAGTCAGCCAAAATTGGTTGCCAAGTTTTAGGGTGTGTCCTATTCAGCTCAGGCTGCTGTAACAAAGTACCATAGAGCAGGTGGTTTAAACAACAGACACTTATTTCTCATAATTCTGGAGGCTGGGAAGTGTCAGATCAAGGTATCTGCCAGGTTGGGTTCCTTGTGAGAGTCTTCTGCCTGGCTTGTAGACAGCCACCTTTGTACCGTGTACTCATGTGGCCTTTTTTCATTGTGTGTGCATAGAGAGAGTGAGTTTGTCTTCCTCTTCTTAAAGGGCACTAATCCCATCATGAAGAGCCCACTAGGACGTAATCTAACCCTAACTACCTCCCCAAAGCCCCATTTCCAAATACCATCACATTGGGGGTTATGGGACTCAACATATGAATTTGAGGGGTACACCAACATTCAGCCTACAACCGCAGTGTGGATATTAACTTTCTTTAGCTCTTAAAGTATCAATAAACTAAACATGTTGCTGGTGGATACAATTTACATGTCTTAGTTTGAAGCCCTTAGGAGCCTAGTACAGGGCAAGTTTGATTTAAAGGTGTAGCTGAGAGCTCAGCTCACCCAACAGAGGGGAAGGACAGTGTCTGGCACCTCCCCAGGTCTGACCCATTCAGACAGTATGGTGGTAGTAGAGGCGTAAAGGTGAGAGTGTCCAGACCATGCATGTTGAGTTGATAGTAACCTTTATAGGTGATCTCGTGATTTTCAGGAACATTTTCAGGAGGGAAAGTCAAAGTCATCTTGACAGGAAAGTGAATCAGAAAATGCAAATCCAATTGCATCAGCAGAACCCTATACATTATTAGAATCAGGGCACCTAGTGAAGAAATGTGGTCAGTTTGTATTTGGAACTCATTGTCAGATGAGGTTCTATTTAATATTTAGGCAAGGAATCAAAACTTCTGAACTATTTAAATTCCTTGGGTTTTTTTTTTCCCCCAACTTGCTTCTTATAACTAGCAAGCAATGCCAAATCATATTGTATTTGTCTTTTCTTTGTAATAACTGTCAGAACAAATACTCACTAGAAAAGGATGAAAAAATAAAAGCCTCATCTTGAGACTTTAGTAACAAGAAAAAAAGCTATAGAAGCTCCTTTATTCAAAGCCATCTGATGGGATCTTTCTTGACCTTCTTGTCCTCCCCAGAGAAAGCACCAGACCTTTGAAGACCTTTTTGCACTGACTCATTTGGTTCTTTGAAGACATTACTGGGAGGGTATAGCCAAAAAGGTATTTGTAATGTTAAGAAGACATCACAAACATGTTTTTAAAACTTGAGGAAAGAATAAACATATTCTTTGGAAACTTGGAAAGAGAAAGGAAGATTTAACCCTGGTTTGATAGAATGAAAACAAGAAGTAAAACATCTTGTGTGTGTCCAAGATAAAAACATACCTTGTGGCCAAGGAAATTTAGACGGAGGACAAATAGGCTATAGATGTTCTAACCTTGTTGGAAATGTTGTCACCTTTCCAGCCAGCCACCCACCTCTAAACTTCCCAGAGTTGTCCACGGTACAGATCTCCAGCTCAGAGAAGCAGAGTGGTTGAAATTCAACATGCATGAACCTGAATACTAGTTTCAAAAAAACATACCTTCAAAACCAGCCATGTCATCAAAAAGCTAAAAGAAGAAAACTTTTTTTCCAGATCTAAGCAGTCTCAAGGGACTGCATATATCTTGATGGTTTAAGAACAAAAGTCTTCTTTTTTTTTAATATTTTATTTATTTGACAGAGAGAGACACAGCGAGAGAGGGAACACAGGCAGGGGGAGTGGGAGAGGGAGAGGGAGAAGCAGGCTTCCCGCCGAGCGGGGAGCCCGATGTGGGGCTCCGTCCCAGGACCCTGGGATCACGACCTGAGCCGAAGGCAGACGCTTAACGACTGAGCCACCCAGGAGCCCCAGAACAAAAGTCTTCTTACCCAGATGAGCCTTCTGTGAAATGGCTGATGTTGAGAGACTCAGTTGCCATGTTGACCTTTTCCCCATCTTGTTTTTTGTTCAGAAATTGGTGCTGTTATTGAAACAATATGGGTAAGAGTCTGTCTCGAACATGTAATTTTTTCCACCTATTGTCTCCACGGTTTTATGTTGTTTAACAGCTTTTAGAAAGACCTCAAAAGAATAACACTGATACACCAAAGAGAAAAAAAATCACATGCATTTACACAATTCATTTCACTTTAACTTTGCACACATTTAAATAAAGAGAAAAAATACCCAGTGTCAAAGTTTTCTCACTTTGGCCAACCCAAGGAAAAAAACAAACAAACCACAGTTTATCACCCTTTGTCACTTCTTGGAGGAAACCCCTCACTAGTGGGTAACCTTTAGATTTTCTAAGTGAAAGTAAACCATTTTGGGCAAGTGTTCTCTTTGCTGAGACAGCATTATTTCCAATCAGCCAGCCACTCATTCATTTAGTCGTTTGTTTATTAAAAAGTCGCGGAGGGCATACTACGAGGTAGGTGCTATGCTCTGTGCAGGGATACCGAAGTCAGTAAAACACAGATCCTGCTGTCAGGAAGTTCATACTCTTTAAAGATAAGTTTCATCTGAGGTTTGCTGATAGCAAATGACTATTTAGCACGACCTGTCAAAATGCAACACCCGAATTATACACATAGTCACTCTTTAAGGCAGTACGTTACTACCAATTCAAAATTTCATCTCAGGAATGGATGCAAAAAGAGTCCCGCGGGCTTTTTATTGAATCAAAGAGGAATACAGAAGGTTTTTATCATCCTTGTGCAATACATAGAAGGTGGTCAGTGGTCTATTTTCCAGTTGGGAGAAAGTTGATGACTTCTCAAGTTTTAGCAGAGAGAGACTGTGTCTTCATCAAGCACATCTCTGGTCCCCAGTCAGCTCTCATCATGGCTTGTTCAGACTTAACTGATTTATTGGTGAAGGGGTCTTGTCACGCAGGGCTCAAGGGCCATCTTTTTCTGAGTCTCCAGTCTGTCATCTGCCACGCTGAAAAATGGGCACCCCATGTGCTCTGAACAAGGCAGCTCACTGGGACCAAGAGAGTTTTGGCCAGCCTGCGTGCTCAGTTGGGGGCCTTTTGGGTTTTCCAAGATGACGCCTGGTTGATTCATTTCTGAATCTTCAGTATTGACATTTGTGTGAAACTATGGGAGTGTGTAGGACAGGAAGATCAGAGCAATCAGCTTTCCTTGGAAAATATTTTTCCTTTTCAATTTCATGGCTATTTTTAAAAAGGGATGTTCGAGACTTTAAAGATGAGTATGTATTTTCCTTTCATGATGACACACAATTATTTTCAGTAAAGACTACAAGAAACCACCTTTTTCTTTGTCTCGCCAATAACGTACGAAAACGAGCAGAGCTGATTTGCAGGTCTGGGTTGCGGTGACTGAAAGCACAACTTTGGGCAGTTTCATTTTTTTTCTTTGATTTGAACTATCAGAGTTCATGGAGTTTTGTGGAAAAGGAAAAGCAATCCCAGGCACACACAGGGGTAGCATCTGCTTGACAGCATTTTCAATTAATCCCTGCCGTTACATGTACTTCTATTAGGTCCTTGCCAAAAGCCAATGCTAATTCAATGTGTATGGAAATTATTTATTCTGAGTCGTGAGTTACTTTTCTTAGCTATAGTTGTTATTGGTACTGTCATGACTTGGCAGCATTTCATCATTTTTTTTCTGATGTCTGGCTCATGTTAGCCTGGGCTAACTCCATCTCACAGAAACCCAAGCAAACATGCATTGCGTAGGACCTGCTTGACATCCGGCAGTGTCTCACACAACTACCTAATTTTTTCATCGCAATTCGCAGTAAAGATGGCCCATCTTGGAATGGATAGAGTGTTCAGGCCTCACCACACTCTAGCTGAGTCACCTTGGGCAAATCACTTAACTTCTCTGAGCACTGGATTCTTGGTGCAGGAAAATCTCGAACTTCCATCTAGCTCTGAAGGAATTTAGAGATTTGGGACTTAATAAACATATTGTAATTGTTCCTGGGATGAATCTGCAGCTCTCTGAGCTTGTTACCATTTTGGGATGTCATTGGAAACACTGAGAGGCCCTGCCAAGCGGTGGGCATTGGGTCCACTGGGTATTCAGGACAGGAGGTAGGCCATCTGAGGGGTGCATATGTGCATCCCCTGGGGCACCAAGAACTTTCCCCCAAGATGGGTGAGAAAGCCAGACACTTTCCAGGTGAAACAGATGCTCAGCAGAGCTAAGCTTTCTGAACACACTTAGATCTTGGAGACTGGATCACTATGCCAAGAAAAAGAGGTTAGCAGTTCTCTTCAGAAGCAGTGGGGATCTACTGGAATTGGGATCATTTTCCTCAGCTGCTAACTCATGAGGACAGAGATTGGAGAAGAAAACAGAATTTTAAGTAGTTCTGTGGATATTTGAGTCAGATATTTAGTTCTCCAATGATACCCATTTGTATTGATAAGTTATTATCAATATACCTGATATGAGGATTTTATCAGCTTAGTAAATAATACCCCTTTAGTCCTTTTCTGAATTTTGGACTAATTTTGAACAACTGGAGGCAGACAGTTTGAGATCAAAATGGGTTTAGATTTGTATCCAAATCGGCTTGCCAACTCTTCTCTAAATTGACTTTATCCTCCTAAACTTATGGGCACTCCTCTCCCCTTTACTGGAACAAAGACTACCCCACTAATAGAACCTAGTGGCAGAGGATGTCAGAATGGAGGAGATAGGCTGCTTTCAAAAGCCAGAAATGTTCTGTTGCTTTTTCCAAAATTCATCCATCAAACAAGTCACTAAAAGGAGGTGGGAGAGATGTCAGACCAGGAATGTTCTCTGGCTGAAGTTCCTTCACTTGGAATCCCAAGGCGTGGAAAAAGGATACTCCTCCTAACAATTAGCATCAGACTCATCGTCATATTGGGAACTGCGGTAGAAAAATATGAAAGAAGTATATATTCAACAAGAATTTACTAAATGCCTACCAAGTACCGAGCACTTTTCTGGGTGCTGAGATACAGCAGAGAATAAGACATACAAGGTCTGTCTTCTTCTGGAGCTTACATTCTTAGTGGGGAAGAGGCAATAATAAATAGGTAAACATACCAATCAGAGGCTTTCAAAATTCATAAGTGCCTTGAAGAAATTAAAACCGGATAATATACAGAACAGTCAGGGATAGGTGAGAGAAGGGGAGCTCACAAAATAGGGTGGGCAAGACCACTGTCAGGAGGTGACAGATTTGCTGGGGAGTCAGACACGTGGAGGCCGGGGGGCACAAGGGTTAGAGGGATCAGCCAGTTCCAAGACCCTGAGGCAGGGATGGGCTTGGTGGGCTGGAGGAGTAGAAGGAAGGCCAGTGTGTATGGAGCCAAGTGATCGTGGGTGGCCATGCTAGGATGCAGGGTCAGGGAGGAAGGTGGGAGATCACCTGGGAGTTTGCGATTTCCTCCTGATGTTATGGAATGCCATTAGAGTATTTGTGTAGATACATTCGAATCACCTGGGGAGCTTGTTAAACTGAAGACTCCGCTTGGGTAAGCCTAGGGTGGGGACTGAGATTCTGCATTTCTAGCTGCTTCCAGGTGATGCTGTTGCTGCTGGTCCACGCACCCAACTTTGAGTATCATTAAGTGATACATTAAAAAACGAAGTTAGAAAATTTCTTAGGGCATCAGTAATTAATTTGTATCCATAAAACAAATTCCCATACCGGCATTTGTTGGCATAATTTCCTTCTTTTAGGATTAGTTTAATATTTAAAGAGAGAAGAAATTATTGAAATAATATATATTTTTTCCTGCCAGAATTTCATCCTGTCCAAATTTCCATCTGTGAGAAGAAATTGTATTCTTTGGAAATAGGGAAAAGAAAATCGCAATAAATTGAAAGATCTTTTTGTTGATATTTTATGTTCCACTTTGAATTACTACTTGATAATTACTATTTAAAAGTTTTAAGGGACTTTCCATTTTCTCCCCAGCTCTGCTTTATAATTTGCCCAAGGATGCCTGGTTTTGTTTGTCATATGTTTGAACAAACAGCTAATTGTTACTAGCTTTTCCTGTAAAGAGGCAAAAGAGCTCTGCAATATTATTGTATGCATCTGAGCAGTTTTTCTGAATTATTTTATTTGGTCGACCTAGGACAAATTGTAGTCTCTGAGGAGGAAGAATGGTGGTTTTCTGTTTACCGCTGTAATGCTACGATAGCAGTAAGTTAATCACAAGTCAATTCAAAATCCAAAGGTCATCACAGATCATTACTTGGTGCTTTTGCAATCATTCTTAGGATGTTTAAAGCCTGATGAACATAGGGGAAGGGGAAAAACAAAGAGAGGGAAGCAAACCATAAGAGACTCTTAACTATAGAGAACAAACTGAGGGTTGCCGGAGGGAGGGGAGCTGGGTGGGTGATGGGCTAGATGGGGGATGGGCATTAAGGAGGACACTTGTTGTGATGAGCACTGGGTGTTGGATGTAAGTGATGAATCACTAAATTCTACTCCTGAAACCAATATTACACTGTATGTTAACTAGAATTTAAATGAAAATTTGAGAAAAAGAAAGGATATTTAAAGCTTGTCATTAAGATATGGATAATAGCAGTAAAATAGTGAAAGTCATTATTTTCCAGAAAAAAAGCAAGAGACCTCAGTTAATTTGTTGTGTAGGCAAGAAGGGGCTTTGCAACCATCCTTCTTCATCTGTGTTTTGAGGAAGAGTCTGTCGCATGTGTGTAGTGTTTGTAATTGTCCTATGCCAACATGATTTTATTTACAAGGTGTAACTGTTCCTATTATCGCAAACACTGTGGTTTCAGTTTCTTGTCTCAAGTGAGAAGAAGAAGGAGATAGAGGTCGTGATCCCTAGGAGTTGAGGTTGAGGTTGTTGGTTTACTTTGTTAAGAATGCTAAACCTTGAACATTGGGGTGCATATAGCCCTTCTTTTCATTACATCTATCTCTTTGGGGTAAATACCCAGGAGTGCAATTGCTGGGTCATAGGGTAGCTCTATTTTTAATTTTTTGAGGAAACTCCACACTGTTTTCCAAAGTGGCTGTACCAACTTGCATTCCCACCAACAGTGTAAGAGGGTTCCCCTTTCTCTACAACCTCTCCAACATTTGTTGTTTCTTGCCCTGTCCATTTTTGCCATTCTAACTGGTATAAGGTAGTATCTCAATGTGGTTTTAATTTGAATTTCCCTGATGGCTAATGATGATGAACATTTTTTCATCTGTCTGTTAGCCATTTGTATGTCTTCTTCAGAGAAGTGTTAGTTCATGTCTTCTGCCCATTTTTTGACTTGATTATTTGTTTTTTTGGGTGTTGAGTTTGAGAAGTTCTTTACAGATCTTGGATACCAGCCCTTTATCTGTAGTGTCATTTGCAAATATCTTCTCCCATTCTGTGGGTTGCCTCTTTGTTTCGTTGACTGTTTCCTTTGCTGTGCAGAAGCTTTTTATCTTGATGAAGTCCCAAAAGTTCATTTTTGCTTTTGTTTCACTAGCTTTTGGAGATGTGTCTTGAAAGAAGTTGCTGTGGCCGATGTCAAAGAGGTTACTGCCTGTGTTCTCCTCTAGGATTTTGATGGATTCCTGCCTCACATTGAGATCATTCATCCATTTTGAGTTTATCTTTGTGTATGGTGTTAGAGAATGGTTGAGTTTCATTCTTTTGCATGTGGCTGTCCAATTTTCCCAGCACCATTTATTGAAGAGACTGTCTTTTTTCCATTGCATATTTTTTCCTTTGTCGAAGATTATTTGACCATAGAGTTAAGGGTCCATATCTGAGCTCTCTCTTCTGTTCCATTGGTCTATATGTCTGTTTTTATGCCAGTACCATGCTGTCTTGGTGATCGCTGCTTTGTAATATAGCTTGAAATCGGGCAACGTGATGCCCCCAGCTTTGTTTTTCTTTTTCAACATTTCCTTGGCGATTCAGGGTCTTTCCTGATTCCATACAAATTTTAGGATTGTTTGTTCCAGCACTTTGAAAAATGTCATTGGAATTTTGATCGGGATCTGAGCAACCATAGATTGCTCTGGGTAGCATAGACATTTTAACAATGTTTATTCTTCCGATCCATGAGCATGGAATGTTTTTCCATCTTTTTGTGTCTTCTTCAGTTTCTTTCATGAGTGTTCTGTAGTTCCTAGACTATAGATCCTTTACCTCTTTGGTTAGGTTTATTCCGAGGTATCTTATGGTTTTTGGTGCTATTGTAAATGGAATCGTTTCTCTAATTTCTCTTTCTACAGTTGCATTGTTAGTGTATAAGAAAGCAACTGATTTCTGTGCATTGATTTTGTATCCTGCCACATTACTAAATTGTTGTATGAGTTCTAGTAATTTGGGAGTGGAGTCTTTTGGGTTTTCCACATAAAGTATCATGTCATCTGTGAAAAGAGAGAGTTTGACTTCTTCTTTGCCAATTTGAATACCTTTTATTTCTTTTTGTTGTCTGATTGCTGTTGTTAGGACTTCTAGTACTATATTGTACAATAGTGGTGAGAGTGGGCATCCTTGACGTGTTCCTTATCATAAGGGAAAGGCTTTCAGCTTTTCCCCATTGAGGATGATATTCACTGTGGGCTTTTCATAGATGGATTTTATGAACTTGAGGAATGTTCCCTCTATCCCTATACTCTGAAGAATTTTAATCAGGAAGGGATGCTATATTTTGTCAAATGCCTTTTCTGCATCAATTGAGAGGACCATATGGTTCTTCTCTCTCCTCTTATTAATGTGTTCTATCACATTGATTGATTTCCGAATGTTGAACCACCTTGCATCCCGGGGATAAATCCCACTTGGTCATGGTGGATGACCCCAATGCTCATAGCAGCAATGTCCACAATAGCCAAACTGTGGAAAGAGCCGAGATGCCCTTCAACAGATGAATAGATAAAGAAGATGTGGTCCATATATACAATGGAATATTTCTCAGCCATCAGAAAGGATGAATACCCAACTTTTACATCAACATGGATGGGACTGGAGGAGATTATGCTAAGTCACGCAGAGAAAGTCAATTATCATATGGTTTCACTTATTTGTGGAACATAAGGAATAGCACGGAGGACATTAGGAGAAGGAAGGGAAAAATGAAGGGAGGGAATTGGAGGGAGAGATGAACCACGAGAGACTGTGGACTCTGAGAAACAAACTGAGGGTTTTAGAGGGGAGGGGGGAGGGGCGATTGGTTAGCCTGGTGATGGGTATTAAGGAGGGCACGTACTGCATGGAGCACTGGGTGTTATATGAAAAAAATGAATTGTGGATCACCACATCAAAAACTAATGATGTATTTTATGATGACTAACATAACATAATAAAATAAAATTAAAAAAATAAAATAAAATCCAAAAAAAAAAAAAAAAATAGAATGCTAAGCCTTGCAAGAGGAAACCAAGAGGTATCAGTCCTCCAAAGGTGGGAGTAGCCTAAGGGGAGGTTGTGGGGATTTTTTTCCATCTGTGCATCCCTTCATCTGTGGTTATCCTAACAAAGTGAGAATATTATTTAAACCATGTACTTTATTTTGCTGGAGCATTTGATATGTTTGAAAAGTCTAAGACTCTTTCCTCGGTAGGCATATGCTTGCACTTAGCCTTAATTCGTACCCTTGGAGGCAGCAAATACAGTGTGGCCCTATTCTGTGTATTTTAAGAGGCTTCTTATAACAGGGCTGGTCTGTGGCAATACTGGTGAGTAGCTCTTAGAGAGTTTAAAAAACCACTCTGTCGCGGTGATGACATGCTCAGTGTGGTTCTAGAAGCTAAATAAAACACAGGAAAGAGATATTAAATGAAATAAAGAACACACCTATGTAATTATTGCCAGAAATGAAATTTTGAAACCCTAAATTTGAGTGTGGTCTAGGCACCTGAACATTCTTGTAGACAAACAACCATCATTTCCCAGATTAAGATTTCAGGAAAGCAACGTCTATATCAAGTGTCTTTATTTAGACAAAATATTCTGAAAACAGTTTGACTTGATCAGAGGAGAAACAGGGAGCAGATGTGGAGTGAGACAGGTGCCCACAAAAGCATTCCCTTCTGAGTGGCTCCATTTACTGTGTAAGATCCCAAAAGCGGTCCATCCATGCCAGCATCACTTAGTTTCCACTGGGACACTTTGGGCCATCTCAGAAGATACTAATCGTTATGGTGGAATTGTTGTAGGACTTAAAATGCAGACCTCTTTGAAATCTAAAAGTAAGATTTTCTTTTAAAAGGACTCATTTTTTAATGACCATGATCAAGACTATTACAGTTTGTGGATAAAGGACACCCTTCTCCCACGTTTATGTTCTAACTCAAGTCTTTGAGTTTTTCTGTAACTATTTCCATGGGAAAGTGAGTGAACATCTTTCAGGTCTCTGCTACACTAAATACTCTACTGTACTAGACCTAGTCTCTACCAGATGCTTTTACTCAGGTTATCTCATTTGCTCTTTGAGATAACCTTTGAAGGCATTTTGTGGGTAAGAAAACTGAGGCTCTGAATTGTAAAAGTTTGCTTGGCAAAGTAGGGAGTCCATTCCAGATTCCAGACCCAGCTTTATCTAAAACCATATCATCGCCCCCAAATACCTCAATAACCATGACTCAAGGTCATGTGGGCCTACAGGTTCAAATACATTTGTAATTTGGCTAGGTTTTCCATTTACCTGAAGCTAACCACACTCCCAGTATAATCCAGTAAAATTTATGGTTTATTTTTGTGTTTTGCTATTTCTCCCATTTACAGGATCTAGCATGCTGTGCTGCATAAAACACATAATTAATAACTACTTGCTGAATTAATACATTTTGAGATATCTTGAGCCCCTTGAAAGCTGCCTAACTTAGAAGGGTCAGAGTAACTTTTGTTAAAAAAGATGAAAATTTGGGTTTTCTCCACCTTTCTTTCACCTCGTAAAATCCTATTTCAATGGCTGGTTCATACTATCATCTCATTTATATAGCTTTCTCTGGTCCACTTTGTCTTTGAGGCAGAAATGCTTCTTTTTCTATGTATGACTTACCACTTTATATATACTTTCATGTGGGGTTTTTAAAATTTTTTAAATTTATTTTTATTTATTTTTTTTGTTTTTGTTTTTTATTATTATGTTATGTTAGTCACCGTACATTACATCATTAGTTTTTGATGTAGTGTTCCATGATTCACTGTTTGCCCATAACACCCAGTGCTCCATGCAGAATGTGCCCTCCTCAATACCCACCACCAGGCTAACCCATCCTCCCACCCCCCTCCCCTCTAGAACCCTCAGTTTGTTTCTCAGAGTCCATCGTCTCTCATGGTTCGTCTCCCCCTCCGATTTCCCCCCTTCATTTTTCCCTTCCTGCTATCTTCTTCTTCTTCTTCTTTTTTTAACATACAATGTATTATTTGCTTCAGAGGTGCAGATCTGTGATTCAACAGTCTTGCACACTTCACAGCGCTCACCATAGCACATACCCTCCCCAATGTCTATCACCCAGCCACCCCATCCCTCCCACCCCCCACCACTCCAGCAACCCTCAGTTTATTTTATTATGTTAGTCATGTGGGTTTTTTTAAAAGTAAGATTGATAACTTCCATTTATTGTGCACTGTGCTAGTCATTAGGCTAAATACACTACAAATATTATCTCTTTTTCATTCTCAAAACAACCCTGGGAGACACAAACCTTAGTCATCGTTATCCTATATTACAGGTAAGGAAACCGAGTTTCAGAGGAATTAAATAACTTGCTCTCAGTCACAGTTAATGAATTTCAGAAATGCAGGAGGAATCCAGATCTGATTGATTCCTAAAGCCTGTGCTTTCAATATATTCTTTTATTTTTAATTGAGCAAAGTTTATATACTGTGAAGTGTACAATACCTTAAGTGTATAGTTTGATGAGTTTTGATAAAGTGCATACATCTGTATAACTGTCTACCCAGTCAAGATATGTAATATTTCCACTGCCCAGAAAGTTCCTTCATGCCCCTTCTCTGTCATTTCTAGCCACCCAAGATGAAGGCTGCCTGTTCTTGAACTTACAGGAATTGAACTACAGAATATTTTTTTGTCTGTCACTTGTTCACTCAACGTAATATTTTTGAGATTCACTAATGTTGTTGTATGTACTGATAGCCACCATATGGATGGTTAATTCATTGTTTCTGTTGAGTAGTATTCCATTTTATGAATATACCACAATTTGTTTATCCATTCTCCTGTTGATGGGCATCTGTGTTCTTTCCAGTTTGGGGCAATTGTGAATAAGGCTACTGTGAACATTCTCAAACACAAGTCTTTTTGAGAACATATGTTTTCATTTCTCTTGGGTAAATACCTATGTGTGGAATCATTGGGTTATAGAATAGAAACATGTTTTACTTTATAAGGAACTGCCCATTTTCCAAAGTGGCTGTACCATTTTATAGTCTCATAAGCAACATAGGAGAGTTCTAGGGTCTCCATATCTTCTCTAACATTTGATACTGTCAGTCATTTTAAAATTTTATGTTACCTTTTAAAATGCCCTCTTCCTTACTTAGCTGGGAGCCTCTTGAGATCAGGAAGTAGGTGTCATTCATCTCTCTATCCACAATGCTTAACTCAGTGTCTGGCAGAAATTTGATGCATGTGAAACTAATTATAAGGATTGCAAAAATGGCTGTCCGGATCCCTTCCAGCAATGAATATCTAGAAATCTATCCTCAAGCCACGTAGCATGCTGAGTGTTTTAACTGAAAGGCCTTTGGACTAGTATCTTCAGAGGGTAGCAGCCTTTCAAAAGCAAAGTGGCAGATCGGTGATCCCTAGTGAGTGACTAGCCAGTCATTGGCTCTCCTGAGTGAGGTGGCCCACTATTTGCTGGGAGGCTGTTCTTCAGCAGTGGGCCCATCTGACTTGGGAAGTCTGCTTGGACATCACTGAAAGCATAAGCGTCGACCTCTGACCTGTCTTTTAGGATAGTGTTTTGATTAGCTATTGCTGCATAATAAAATGCAGTAGTCGCTTAAAACAACACATATTTATTATTGCTCAGTTTTTGTGGATCAGGAGTCTGGCTGTGGCTTAACTGGGTCTTCTACTTCACAAGACCGCAATCAGGTGTTGGCTGGTCTATGGGCTCATTTCAGGCCTTGCCTGGGGAAGGATTTACTTCCAAGCTCACCAAGTTGTTAGCTGGATTCAGATACACGTGGGCTGTTGGACTGAGGGCCTCAGGTTCTTGCTAGTTGTTGGCCACAGACCACTCATAGTTCCTTGCTGTGCCGGCTTCCCTAATAATTCATTGTTATTGCTGAGTAGTATTCCATTTTATGAATATACCACAATTTGTTTATCCATTCTCCTGTTGATGGGCATCTGTTCTTTCCAGTTTGGGGTGACTGTGAATAAGGCTACTGTGAACATTCTCATACACAAGTCTTTTTAAGAACATATGTTTTCATTTCTCTTGGGTAAATACCAATGTGTGGAATCAATGTGTAGACGTTGCTGCTTGCTTCGTCAAAGCTGGCAAAAGAGCATAACAAGGTGGATGTTACAGTTTTATGTAACTTAATCACGGAAGTGACATCCTGTAACCTTTGCAATATTTGATTGGTTAGAAACAAGTCACAGATACCGCCCACATTCAAGGAGCGAGGATTACGCGAGGACATAAATACCAAGAGGTGAGGATAATTGGGAGGTCATATTAGTGTCTATCTGCCACAGTTTACATCTTTTTCAAAGTGGAAAATACAGATATTATGAGGAAAGTAGTTGTTTTGACCCAAAGAGAGCATTAAATTTTTTACAGTTCTTTATTTATTTATTTATTTATTTATTTATTTATTTATTTATTTATTTGACAGAGAGAGACACAGCGAGAGAGGGAACACAAGCAGGGGGAGTGGGAGAGGGAGAAGCAGGCTCCCCGCAGAGCAGGGAGCCCGATGCAGGACTCGATCCCAGGACCCTGGGATCATGACCTGAGCTGAAGGCAGTCACTTAACCAACTGAGCCACCCAGGCGCCCAATTTTTTACAGTTCTAATGAATCGTTTCAGAGGCTCTAATTTTACCCCAACACAGAGAGACACTGTTCTGGATCAATTATCTGCAGTTAATGTCCACTTGTACAGAAGATTGATAGGAAAGCATGAAGTGATTTCTGGATAAATACTTCTCAGTGGGTTCATTCAGTGTAGATGAATTGAGTCTTTTCTGTGATCTGCTACTGGACAGAGCTCTGTTCTGAAATTTGCCACAGATTAAAGAAGTAGAGAGATGGGCAGAGTGACCCCTGTAACACAAGGGTGGGAAGCCAAGCTTTTTGGCAACAAGTTTGCTTATCTGGAATAGAACCATTAACCCAGACAAAACATAGAAAAAAACCTGAGGGTCATATGAAACTAAGTTGTCTATACTTTTGGGGAGGGTATTTTTAATTTAAAAAGTAAGCCACATGTATAAAAACCAGCACAAACAAAATATTTTACTTGTTAGAAGATACCTGGAAGATGTTCAAACTTTAACCCTTAGCTTTGGAGAGTTTGGTTGGTGCAGGAAGACAACAGAGTCTTGTCTGACCTTGACCGTATGCAAAAAAAAAAAAAAAAAAAAAAAAATTCTGTCTATCCTTGATAATTAAGGATTTTGAGTACCCTAAGTGTTTTTCCAAATTTAAACCAAACACAAAGGCTCACTTCCAGACTTTTGGGTAACATTATTATTATAATCCTTTAATAGTGTAGAAAGCTTTGAGAAGCTACAGGCCACATATAGCTGCACTTGAAAAAAAAAAAAGTTTCAAAATTCATCTCCTGAATAAGCTGTATAACCTACTTTCCTCGAGTATATGAATTAATCATTTCAAAGAAATGGAAAATAGTATATCTCTTCTAGTTAAAAAAGAAAGACAGTATTAATAGACATTTGGAAACTTCTTTTGCCACATTTCAAATTCATTCTAGGTAATTTACATTCAAAGCAAAAAAAATGCCTTTTTTGATGGATGCACAGTGAGAGAACAATTTATTTTAGTTACAAAATAATAATACTGAAAGTTATATAGCGCTTATTATGTGCTAGGTACTGTTCTACCCAGCACTGTATATAATAATAAATATATACATATTTTATTATATGCACATATTATTCATATGTATACACATAAATATATGTACTAATTTAGTCTTCATAACCACCTTTTAAACAATTCCAGAACTTGGAAATATATATACACTAGCCCACATATTCTCTGAATCGGTGTTCTCAACCCATTGGTTCCCTTGGTTTTTTTTTAAAGATTTTATTTATTTATTTGACAGAGAGAGAGAAAGAGAGACAGCTAGAAAGGGAACACAAGCAGGGGGAGTGGGAGAGGGAGAAGCAGGCTTCCCGCCGAGCAGGGAGCCCAATGCGGGGCTCGATCCCAGGACCCTGGGATCATGACGTGAGCCAAAGGCAGACGCTTAACGACTGAGCCACCCAGGTGCCTCCATTGGTTCCCTTGTTAATGACTGAAGTAAGTATTTGATTCATGCTCACTTTATATTTACATGAGAACAGTGTTTTAACTTTTTGAAAAGTATGCTTTGATAAATTCTTTGATAAATCAAATTCTTTGATTCTTTGATAAATACTACGATTTTTCCTATTGTATTGATGAGGCAAGAGAGGCACAGGGAAGTTGAGCAACTTGCCTGGGGCCTCACAGCCATTCCATAGTGGAGCCAGCATTTGAACACCAGCAGCCTGGGCCAGAGTCTCTGCTCTTAACTGTCCCACTGTCCCCCAGTCTTGAGGAATTTGCTTTCTTTTCATGCATAAACCATAGCCAGCCTTACCAACACTCAAAAAAGCAGGATCAACAAAAGAGTCCAAGATAAACCAGTGCATTCCAGCTTAAGGAAAACAAATAAACCAAAAAAACACGCTCACTCCAGCCTGGCACAAGCTTCTGGGTTAGGACAACCAATCTAAGAAAGCCCACACTTCACTGTTTTAAGGAAAACAAACACCCAACGGTGATGGCCTAATTATGATTCTGAAGGGCAACATACAATGCTTCCCCGGTGGATTAAAAAACAACCTCCAAAGTTGCTGTAATGCTTGGAGCTCTGTGAAAAGTCTCAGTTGGCATCTGGAAGTGTAGTCTCCAGGTTGACAGTGGGAGTGCAGAGGAGCCAGGAAAGGGAAAGCAGTAAGAAGAGATGAATTGTTCCTGAAGAGTAGTCATGGCCTCACTGGTGTCGTGGACTCTAAACCAATACCTGGCCCCCACCACAGTTCCTGGTGTCCCACTCTGAAGAGGTCTTCAGCAGAGCCACAGTCAGAGCCAACAAAGACTTCCCACTGAATCCATCCATGGATGCTCTGTGGGCAGCTTGCATGGCATTGGGACATTCTTGGGCTGGAGGTAAAGCAGAGTCCAAGGACCCCTAGGCTTTGAAGCCCACCATATCAATATGGCATCGGGCCATTCCAGAACTTATCCTGGTGAAGAAGATAGCTCAGGACCTCTACCCTTGTTTGGAGGGCTTGATGGGGTAAGAACAGTGAGAGCAGAGGAGGGCTCAGTCTGCCCTCATGGACCATCCTGAAGCTGGGCCAACTCCTCCTGGACATCTTGAGCAAGGAATGGTTATTGTCATGGAACTTGAGCACGATTTGTCCCTGAAATGTGGTCCGGGGACAGTCTAGCCAGCTACACCTTCAGATTACCCTGGTTTGTTTTACGTACCACACACACACACACACACACACACACACACACACACACACACACAGAAACCCAAACTATAAATAAACAAACAAATAAATAAGTTATTGTTATATAAACAAAGTAAATATGTAAATATTTATACATATATACATATTTATGGTTTTTTATTAATATGTAATACATATTTATATAAAACTACATATTTATAGTTTTTTTTTTTTTTTAAAGATTTTATTTATTTATTTGACAGAGAGAGACACAGCGAGAGAGGGAACACAAGCTGCGGGAGTGGGAGAGGGAGAAGCAGGCTTCCCGCGGAGCAGGGAGCCCGATGTGGGGCTCGATCCCAGGACCGTGGGATCATGACCTGAGCCGAAGGCAGACGCTTAACCGACTGAGCCACCCAGGCGCCCCTATTTATAGTTTTTATATGTACATATATATCTATGGTTTTTACTGACAATAAAATAAAACATTCCCATTATAGAAACAATTCAAGCCTCACGGAACATTATAAAGAAAAAAGGTAGAAATCCCCTAAAATCCAGTCAGTCACAGATATGGCCTTATTTACTAAGAATGAATATTGACATTTTGAATACCCTTTCATACAAATCTTCATGCATATATTCCTGCATAATGACACATATAACTGTGTGTGAATTTAACCATACTAAGAAGGCTGTTGGTAAACATCCACCCAACGGGGTGTGTGGAGTTCTTGCATGGTCGGTAAATGTTGATCCAAGTCATCATTTTAGTCAATAGAAATAAGAACGTTGTTGTGACTAGGTTTTCTTGGGGTTGGGGAGACAACAGGAATAGAATTATCAGAACATCTGGGCTTGTGCAGATTTTCCTGAATCTTTGAAAACTTCATGTGCACGGGATGAGGCAGCGTGTGGCGGCCATGAATGAAAGCCAAGAGGAACATTCTGGCTCGCTGGCTGGTTGCTTAGGGGCCAGCAAGTGAAGGGACAGAAGTGGTTGGTGTTCACCATGTGATGTTGATCTTGGAGCTGGACCCGATAAGGCCTCGAGAGAGAGGTACACTCTGCATGAGGCTGGGAAAGGTTTTGAACAATGGCTTTTTACTCTTGTCATACAAGACTCGAGGAAGCATAGGATGATGGGTGGGACTGATTTAATTAGCAGCAAAGGAATCAAGAAAACCAGCGACCAGATTCTTTCATCTCTCTCCAGAAAGGACATTTTTAACTGGACTCATGTTACAAATCTGTGATAAATGCCAGGGTTGTAATTAAGACGGGACCTAAAGCAGAGCAGAGTCAGGACCACTGTATTTAAAATGTTTAGAAACAAATGTGGCCAAAGACCACTGATTTTTCCTTTGGGAAAAAGCGACAGTCCGTGTGAATAGATAAATTATACTGAATCCATTAAAAACACATGTTGCGTTCGGTTAAATGATAATCTCTTGTTTACCCTCCTGCTGCCGAGGCCTATAGTGCCTGTCCAGGATCTAAATCTTTGTTTGAACTCTGACAGTACCGGAAAAGAGCCCAGTCTTGTTTGTGTTACACTGAGGCCCCTGTTCTCAACCTTATGGATTTTCAACCCAGGGATTCTACTGAGATAGGGATCACTGTCTATCACTATGTAAACCAAGTTCATTTTTTTCTTCATCCATTCGTATGAGGAAATATCATAATATTCAGAGCCCTGGAAGCATCAGAAATTGCTGCCAGGGCATGTGAGGTAGGGAGCTGCCCAGTGAACTTTCTTCCCTTCGCCTAGGACGTGCTCCTCTCTCACCAAGCTCCTGTTTATCTTCTAATTCCTACTCATCTTTCTCATTGTTGCACAAGTAACACTTTTCCCTGAGAAGCCTTGCCTGACTGACTTCCCAAGCCTGAGTTGACTATTCCTCCTCTGTGCTTCTCCATCCTTCCACTTCTCATATCTGGTTACAATTGCCGGCAACCCCGTGTCCATCCTTCACCAGGCGGGTGGTCTGTGAGGATCAGCAGCCCGTCACCTAGGACAGAGCCTGCCACACGATTTTAGCAAACATCTCTCGAATGAATGAGGACACCTCTCTGCTGCATACCAGCCAACACTTCCGGCTCCCAGGGCCACCTCCCATCCCGCTGCATACCTAGAACCTTGATGTGACATTTGAGATTTCCATTCCACTAGATACATAAGGACAAAAATGTGCAACTTTTGCATCATGTTACCAAACGTCTTTATTCCCAAACAAATATCATACTGGTAGCTCACAGCAGGTAAATGGTCAAACACAAACAAAAAGACAAAAGCAAACTTGTAGTCTTTGGAATGAGATTGCTTTGACTGAATTATAGAAATACGACTTGGAAACATTGCAGTGAGCATTCCAAGAGCATTCCCTCTGCCACCTCCCGGCCTGGAGCCTGGCACCCCTCCCTGAGGTGTTCCAGGAGACCCTCCTACTGAGCCCGTTCTGTGGGGTCTCGGAATCAAGGGATGGGTTTGGCCGCTGCAATCACCGTGGCCGTGATTGTGAATGTGTGGCCGGGGAGGAATTTGCCTGATCTATTTCAGGACAACAAATTGTACACTGACAGAAAGACTGATCTGTTTTCTTCAGAAGATCTTGGCCTACTCTTTCTCTTCTCCCTTTGCAGAACTGAGAACTAAACTTTATCTAAATGTGCTTTTCTTCATGGTTACCTGTGCTCTTCACACTGTGGTGTGCTGTCTAGCATTTAGTTATGATTCTGGTTTTGTCCTTGTGTTTCATTTCAGGGAGGGGTTATCCATTGAGGACCAAATCTTCATTTTAATACCACCGTGCTTTGGGAGAAGTCAGTGTCATAAAATTTTAGATGCGTGGGGCACTAGAATGGAAGTATTAGGGAGGAGAAGGAGCGAGACCAGTGGGAGATGAGAGGTCCTATATTCCCGATTAATTGAAGTTAATATTTGGGTATGTAGATCACAGTGTAATGGGTAACACTTGATGAAGAGGGCAGACATTAAAGGTGAGAAAATATTTTAGTAGCCTCCACTGTTGAAATATTTTGGCCTTGTGGTTGGCATCAGTCATTCCAGGGATAATTCTCCATGTGTGGCCTTGCCAGGTTTAGGCACAGAGTGCTTGGAGGTGTCCTTTTACAGCCTACCGGCCTTATGGTAGGTAGGATTTATTCATTCGTTCTCCTCGTGCACAGAGCCCCGGCAGTCGGCTGTGAGTCCCAGAGCACACAGCTCTTCTCCGGGGAGGAGTTCATGCCCCCCACAAAGCAGCACAAGAGCATCCTAACTCAAGACATACCACTTCTTGGGGAGGTCAGGTAGGGAAGGAAGGCCCGTGGGGACAGGCAGGAGAGCAGGAACGGGCCCCCTTCTGGAAAGGTCTCTGCTCACGCGGTGAGGATCATTTTGGAGCCTCAGAGCCCGGTAACTAGGACAGTTAAGTGGGAGTTTCCATCCAGAGTGAAGAGGACTCCGAGGCAGGTGGGAACTTGAGTCTGGAAGCAGTGTTGGCGGAGTTCAGTTTCATCTGTTACATACGCACAGGTAGAGAAATCTGTGTTTTTCACCTGAGTGCTGTTCACTAATGATCGTATTACTTCAGGAGAAAAGATGATTCTCGGAGACACGGATGATTCTGGGCGGGGCGTGTGCCCCGGAGCTGAGCCCACAGGTCCCACCGCAGGTGCGGGGCCGTTGTGCGATGGCGCATGCGCACAGCCCGGAACCGGCAGCCCCCAGGGCAGCATTCGGACCTGGCAAAAACACCGTTCGGCGGGTGAAACGTTTCCCGCTTTGTATTTAGCGGGAAACTCCAGCTTTCTACAACCTAGCAAAATTATGTACAACCTTGAAAAATATCTTTTGATGATCATTATGTAAGGGAAACCTGATAAACATTCACAGAAATGATTCATGCTAAACAAATAAACAAAGCCAGAACCAAGCCGTGAGCATAACGTTGTGCATTATAATCAAGGTATATATGAACTAAGTTGCATCCCTAGGAAGCAGCTACCCCTGGGATGGACTCACAGGGCTGCTATTTCCGTAAATATCCGTAACAGTGACTTTTCCTTTAGTCAGGTGAATGGCCAAGGCCTAGCTAGCACCTTGAGACATGGGACGAGACTTGGGGGTGGGCTCCCCCATGTAACCTCTGGTGAAACATCAGGGATTATCTAGGTAAATCAAGTATTTATACACAAGCTACTCACTCAGCTCTGTCAGGAGCACTGCCTTTGAACTGACTAGAAGAATGACGAGTATAAACTTGCCCTAAGTTACATTTCAGGTTGGCCTTCATACCAGAGCTGATTGAGAATTGGGATCTAAAATCATGACTGTGGTCAAATCCCTGACTTTCTCCCTTTCCTCCTTTTTTGATCCCCAGAGATAACATTTTATAGTGAATAATGTCTTACGATTGGATTATTGAGAAACACTGACAATGAGAACTGTGTGCTACATATATATTTAATGTATGTGTGTGTATATATATATGTATATGCTTTTTTTAAAAAAGATTTTGTTTATTCATTTGACACAGAGAGAGAGAGCACAAGCAGGGGGAGCGGCAGGCAGAGGGAGAGGAAGAAGCAGGCTCCCCGCTGAACAGGGAGCCCCACTTGGGGCTCGATCCCAGGACCCTGGGATCATGACCCGAGCCAAAGGCAGATGCTTAACCGACTGAGCCACCCAGGCACCCCTATATATGCTTTTTCATATTTGAAGAACAGAATGTAGGTATAGTAGTATGTAATGTTATGTTTGGGGAGGTTTTGATCATTTCTACAAGGAGCTTGATTAGGAGAATCTTGAAATTGGTGAACGCCTTCAGTGAACAGAACTTGGCTTCAAGTGTAAATTTTCATACACAGGTCCACAACAAATTGTAAGAATGCTCAAAGAAGAGCTGCAAATGCTATTGTGTTCATCTTTCCTGTACAATTTTATCTCCTGCAGTGTACACGATGTTCCCCTGGGACCCATACAGGCCAAACTGACGCTGCCCATCATTCTGATCCCTTTTGCCGTTCCCCTGCTGTAAATGCCCTCCCCTTTATCACATCTGAGTTGAATCACGCCCAACCTTTAAGGCATGGCTTAACTATTACTTCCGCCATAAGTTCTGCCAACATGGGTTGCTAGTCCTGCCTCTGAATTTACAGTCGGTCAGTCAATTAACGCAATTTGATAAGTATAATTAGACGACTGCGGGCAGGTGCTGAAGAAGTACGGGGCTCATAGCAGAGTGTTACACCATGACTTTAGATGCTTGCAATTTTCATCTTAACCCCAACTTTGCATATGAAGGAAGTGAGGCTCCGTGAAGCTACGTGATGTGACCAGTATTATACAGCTTGTTAATGGTGAAGCCAGGACCCAGATTCCAGGTGTCATGGAGGAGCTCTTACCCCTCACAAATTTCCTAGATGCTTTAAGAGGAAGAAGCACAGCAAGGCTTCTCCACCTTTGTTTCTTTTTTCTGTCTGACCCAGGCCTGGGTGGCTAGTGCTTGAGTATCTCCTGTCCATGGACAAGGATACTCACCAGATGAAAATCCAGAACCCAGGTAAAAATGGAAAAATCCAAGTACATATTGATTGTAAAGAGTGGTGTTTACTTGCAGCAATGTTGTGGAATGATACTGTGTAAAGCAAATTCACTCACTGACTTCTGAGGTTGTGAAAGCCCTCTGCAAGAATTGGGTAGGAGGGTTAGGTATTGCTATATGAATTAGTACTAATCCTCAGCTTTTTCTGAAAATGTCATAATCAATATTCGTAGCAAAGGAAAGAATCATAACTGGACAGAATAAGATGTTCTAGAGTCCAGTTTCCTGGGCAGTGAAACAGGTCATTAATCTTTCCTCTGGTTCCTCTTGTTTTTCCCTCAGCACACAGTGCTTCAACGTGCAAAACCAAGAGTGTTCCAAAAGGCTAATGGGTATTTTCTCTGTGAGTGCTAAGCAAAATATTTATAAATTTGGTTCGCATGATGTATATTGTCGTTTTATTCATAAAAGATTTAAAATCTAGATAAACTAAATAAAAAATGCTACTTTGTACTTGGCAATATTTAGATCTAGAGGTATGTTAGATCACGATTGTGAACATCATGTTGGCGTTAAACTTTAAACATTAATTTGGCCTCTACTTGTGAACACCATTTGGATGTTTTGATAAAGTATAGGTGGTACATAGGGTACTTGGGTGACTCTGTTTGTTTGGGGTGGCACATTGAAGGATGACTGCTCTTGGAGGAATTTGGCCCAAAATACAGCTCTCTCTGCTGGTATTTAAGTGATTTTTTTTGCTAACATTCGTGATTAGAATAGATACTCAGAATGATTCCTGGAGTCAGGTCACAGCAGGACCCACTTTTGAAATTGTCTCTCGAGTGCATTTTGGGGCATGGGTCGTGATATTTAAAGCTTTGGAAGAACTCCCCATAGAAACGAATTGAGCACTGAATTTTCAGTATGGTCCCTACTTCTGTGATTAGAGGTACAGTGGAAGAAGTAGTTGGTTATTTTCTTAAATTTCTTGGCTTTGGGGGGAAAGTCATTTACTTCTTATTTTTAGTATAGAGGATGTAAAGAGAGAGAACACTTGGTAGTTAGACTAGTTGGGTCTATGCCAAAGGGAAATGGGACATGCAGCAGTCAAATTCGATTTGCTATCCAGGACCGGTGTAGACCTTTCACTCAGTGTTGAAAAAAAATTAATAAAAATTATATATATATCCTTCTCTCATAGTGGAAATTCAGAGAAGGGATAAATGAGCATGGCCTAGGGTTTTCAAAAATAGACTTAGGGAAAGAAGTAAGATAGGGCTTGAGTGGCTAAACTTTGGATTGGTGAAAGGTGGTGATAAAACACTTGAGGTTTTTAGATTAAAAACCATCTTTTGGAAACTTGAGCTTAAATGTTCTTAGGGATATGCATGGAACTTACCTAGAAAGAGAATGAGTGTTTTCAATCAAGACGCATCTCTCCCCTAGACAAATATCTGTTATATGCACAGCTTTCCATGACATTATTTATATGATTTTAGAACTTTAGAATCTGTGTGTGATATATACAAATGGAATTTTAAAATTCTTCCCTGCTTTGTCCCATGACAACAAGGGTTATTTCCTGTGATCAATGAAAAGTAAAATAACATAATTTTAGAAACCTATGATAGGCCCCCAAACCTTATTTTTCCACTAATTTGAAAGACTTTTTAAAATCCCTGATATTATTAAATTATTGCTATGACACAGGCAGAAGAACCAGTCATGTGTGGCAGGTTGGAGTAGAAAAGGGAAGCCTGCAGTGGGCTCTGGAAACATACCAGCCCTGCCATCGACTAGATGTTCCTTCGTGGGAAGGATTTTTGACCTCTCTTGGGGTCATTTCCTCATCTACAAGATGAGAAAACAGTATCTACTTGAACACTGAATTAGAGAGTTACATGTAATGATTTGCCTAATGCAGGAGTCATGATCGGCACATAAATATTCGTTCCTGTCCCTGTTTCCCTGTGCCTCAGGCAAGGATCAAAAAGCTCCCTACCTAAAAATCCATTTCCACTGCTTCATATTTCTATTAGCTAGTCTAACCTAATTCTCCTGTTTCCAGCTTTCATCAGCACGATTCCATTAGCATATTCAATTTCTCATATTATTTATAACCCTACATTATTATTTTTATAATCCTTACAAGTTATTTTTGCTCCGGTGTCCCTTTGCACCATCACGAAATAGATTTTCTCCATTGCTGAGTGGTTTCTTCAATTCCTGGTTACATATAAAAGCATTCACATACTCTCCTATGATTTATCTTTTTATGGCCCTCGTGGAGCATGGCTTGCTTATTGGTTTTGTTTAGGTTTGTAGTGGCTTTGCTTGAGTCTGAAGTCTTCTGGATTAACCATAGCCTTGTCTTATTCTTCTTGTCGCCTGGTCTGCGGCTTCTCTTGTAAAACCTTATCTACAAAATCCTTAACAAGGATCCTTCGATTCTCCTGTACTCAACTCTAACTTCAATCCTTGTGTCCTGAAATTAGACTCTCTCATCTTCTGGAACCCCAGTTCCTACCACTTCACTGGGCTACATCAGGACATGATTGCCATGCATTCACAATAGAGAAACCTATGACACGTATGCCATTTGCCTGGCATGAAATTGCTCCTGAAAGACAAACTCATTTTGCATTAACTGACTTTCCCTTCCCCAGTCTACCTTTTTTTAAGGTAGTGTTGAAGTTTTATATATATACACATATGTATATATATACATACATACATACATATACATACATGTATACATAAAATACATACATGTATTTTATTTATTATATTTTATATAAAAATATTTCTATATAAATATAAAAATATTAATATATATATTAAAGCCATTTCATTTGTCAAATTCTGTGTTAATAAGAGTCATGCCCATGTTAAAATGTCTTTGTGATGTCACCAATATCCCTATTTATATTATTCACACTTACTCCTATGATTGAAATCTGCTTGATAAGTTAGGGATTTTTTAAGAGATGAGCAGTTTCATTTGCTTGTGTCATAAGAGGTCTTCAGGAAATCTGAGAACTGGAAGAAAGGTCAGGAGGTCACTAGGTACCTCCTTCCATTCAGCAAAGGCGTATCCTTAAAATCTCAGACCAGGGCTGATCAGGGGTGATCAGCACCTTCTTCGCTGCCCCTGCTCAGCTGCTCTGAGCCCCCATTCCACTTCAGACAACTCTTTAGACTGAAAGCTCTGTCTTCAGTGAGCTAATGCTCTCTTGGTACACCATGACAGTTAAATTATTTGGGGTAGGCATAGATCCATTTGATTGATGTTTTCTGTTGTTGGAGAAAACTTTTTTTTATTAAGAAGCAATTTTCCAACAAGCAAGTTGACGTTAAGAGGCTCAGATATATTTGGAATCCATGAGTATGAAAACCAGGAAAAACCATCTGTTTGTTTTAATGCAAAACGAACTCTGGTTTTCTTCCAGGAGAGCTTGCTCTGGCCTTTGCTACAGGACTATCTGCCTTTGCCCTCCGACCCAACCTTTTTGTGGTTCAGGAAAGTGAGTGACTCACTGAGACTTTGAAAGACATTATTTTTCCAGATCTATGATGAATTCAGGGCAGCCAGGCTTTTAGGAAGGACTCCTGTTCCTGGGTGTAGGAAAGCACCACCGCCCCCAACTCCTTTTCTTGAAAGACAGAATTAAGACTTTGCTAGAGAAGAAACCGATCTACTATGTGCTGAAGAGTATTTATGACCTCCAGTACACTTTATCTTTCAAAATAATAATAAAAGCATAAGAATACCCAAATCCTGCCAGGATTTTTAAAAATTACATTTCATTCATGCCCGGGTATAACCTCCCATCATAAATCCTGAAAAGTGTGGAGGAAGACAGTGACAGGCCATTCTAGTGCATAATGAGGGATGCGTATTTCAGTGCCCGGGACTGATGTTTATGTATGTGATCACTTGGAAGAGGTTTTATTTAATGCACCATGTCTTTAAATTGGCTCATTTTAAATATAATCATAAGAGCTACACTTTATTGTATGCATGCCAGGCAGTTTATAAAGGCTAATTCTAATCCTCCCCCCACCAGTTCTGTGAGGTAAGTTTTATTCTTCCCTGTTTACCTATGGGGAAACTAACACTTAGAAACTTTAAGACCTTGCTCAAGGTCATATCCGATTAGTGGATTGCTTCTTTGGACTGTTTTGCTGCAAAGCCCACATTCTTTCCCCTGCATTCTTCTCCCTGTACATTCAGCTCATCTTTGGCAAGGATTTTCTGATTTTTAAGCACCTATTTGTTTGGCCTTTGTGTGTTTGCATGTGTGTGTGTGTGTGTGTGTTTATCTGTGCCAATGGAATAACATATGGAGCTGTAAGAAGCCTCTTTTATCTTCCAATATTATAGTTCTATGAACCACAAAATCTCACCAAAATCCTATTAAATCTGATACAAAATAGAACTAGAGAAATGAGAGAAAAAGAGATGATGAATTTATTGGTACTCACTCTTTTTTAATAAATACCGCCAGGCTCATATGTTAGATTGCTAGTTAATTTTGTGAGGATTACTGCTCTGAATGATATCGATAATTTCTGCTGCTCTATTAAAAATCCTCTTTGACATTCGAAGACCTAATAAAGAAGAAACTGTGATCTCTTCCTTGTGTTACTTGAAAGCGTATATGAAAGTATAATCCCAGATGGGATAGTTCTGTGTGCACCAGCACATCTGTGTCGGACCAACTTTGCCATCAGACTCATTTCATCCACACACTTTCTAAATCACATCAGTATTTAGGAGCAACTCTTCAAATCTCTTTTTCACATGCATATCATTTCAGTGCAGTTTAGCTGAAACACCCCATAGAATGTTCCTTCATACTCATTTCCCTAAAGCATGAAGGGAATTGGCAAGTGACAAGTAGTTTTTCTGTCAAACATACGACTGTTTCATTTACAATATAGAAGACACAGAGGCTCATTTACCAGTGGCCTCGGACTATGGCCCAGACACCCATTGAGTGGGTGGGGGGCGGGGATGCAGCTAGAAACACAAAAGCTTTGTTATCCATTTACAAATATGTATGCTTTGACACCAACCTTCAAGCAAGTGCCGATCCATAACCCAGCAAGAGGTGTTTTCCCACCAGCGCCCGCTGGTGACTTTCCCACAGTGTTTCCCTCTTTTGTCCTCATGGACTTCTTCCATCTGGATTCTGGCTCCAGGCTCACATGGTGTGGACGCAGGAACCCCTCCAGTCTGCCATGGTGCACAGAGCCCTGAGACAGTGCAGACTGGGGTTCCGACGACGTCCTAGTCCAGCTCTGACACCTCCCAGCCATGTGATCTTGGGCTCATTTTCCTTCCTGGTAAAGGGGGCTCCTCTCTCTGCCCTGCTGATCTCCCATGGTTGATGGGGTTGGAGGTGGGGACTGTTGGGAGGATGCATGGGAATCTTAGAGCTCCAGACACACATCAGCTCCTAGCAGATGTGCCCCAAAGCCCTTGGCATCTTTGCACAAACTTCCCTTTGCCTCTTAAATGAGACTTCATCTTCTGATCTTGATTTCAAGGTCATGAGGACATCTTTAATTTGGACTTGCCATCACGTAGGGATATGCTGATGCCATCCCACCTCTGAGTATCACACCCCCAGTGCAGGCACCAGGACTCTGTCTCAGGGCACCTGTCCCTCTTTTCGTTGAGACATAGCTGGGGAGAATCCCCCTACATGGAGCTGTGCCTGACCTCACTGCCGAAGTGTATCTAGTACAGCCTTCTCTTGGTTCTTCACTGACTTGGGCCATCTACACAGGCTGCCTCCCATCTGCCCGGAATGCTCTTTGTTTGTCCTTTACTGCTTCTCATCCTTTAGGTTAGGGACTTTATTCCTTTGTTGAAACCCTCACTCCTAATGGGCTGGTACTTGGAGGTGGGGCCTTTGGGAGGTAATCAGGTTTAGATGAGGTCATGAGGGTAGGGCCCCCTGATGAGATCAGTGTCCCGATAAGAAGACAAAGAGACCAGAGCTCTCTTTGCACCGTGTGAGGATCAGCAAGACCACAGCCATCTGCAAGGCGGGAGGAAGGCCCTCACCAGCACCCAACCTTGCAGGCACCCTGATCTCAGACTTCCAGCCTCCAGAACTGTGAGAAATCAGTGTGCATTGTTTAAGGCACCCAGCCTGTGGTAATTTGTTATAGCAGCCCAAACTGACAAAGTGTGACAGGGATCCTATCTTTTCACTCACGTCTGTATCCCTGGGGCCCAGCACAGTGCCTGGTGTAAGGTGGGCACTCGATAAATAGCTGATGGGTCAAGTTGGGAGTGTCCTGCCTCTGATTCCTCCCTGTCACACCCACCTTCCACTGTCCCTTTTCCCTTGCACTTTCTCAGCTATTTCATGTACGTTTCTACACAGGGTGCCATTTCATATGCATCTGATTCATTTATGGAAGTTGATTCACAAGTATTCTTTTCAACAAAACATGCTGAGACTCGAACATCTAAATTAGCGTATGAGCCTTGAGAGGCTGTGAACTCCCTGCAGCCATACTTTTGGCAATGATCTTCTGTGTTTGAGGCATCTATTTTGTTAATTCTCTCAATCAGGAGATATCTTTCCTCCTGGAGAAGTAATTTGATGACCTAAGAAAATCACAAAGTCAGTCCAGCTTATGTTTGGAGAGTAGGCAAGGTGATCAAGCCCGAAAATACCATTTGGGGTGAACACATGGCGTGTGGTAAGATTGTTATGTTGTGGAGTGAGCACTAGTGACCTCGGTCTATTCTTAACCTTCGCTACTAATCAGCCTTGGGTCTTGGCCTAATTATTTGACCTTTTTGATTCAGCTGTTTCCTCTGTAGGTTGAGGGGTTGGACTATCTATCCATGGTGATTTTCCTGTTCTGAAATCATATGATGTGTGCGTGTGCGCGCGCGTGTGTGTGTGTGTGTGTTATGGGCTGTGACCCATACAGGCTCCGATAGCAAAGCCAAAGAGAAATTCCAGACTTAGAACAATGGCAGTTTGGTTGGACTGAAGCCCTTTTTTAAAGATAGCAGTCTATTTGATTGATGTTCTGTATGTTTGTTAAGTAGAGCAGTGCATCAGAACTTTTCCGGTCATGAAATACTTTGCAAATGATGATGTTTTTATGGCACATTGAAGTCAACTGGTGAGGATGGGGGTTATCTATATGAGGCTTGATGAACGCACTTATTATATTGTCCTTTTAGTGTAAAATTATTAGAAAAACAAGATACAAATATGAGGGAAGGTATTAAATTTGGAAGTCATGGAAAACTTACAAAGAGAAACATTTCAAATTTATCACTCTCATTATGAGAGTGATGAGCTAGTTTTCACTAGTTATCACTCTAGTTATCACTCTCATTATCACTCTCATTATGAGAGTGATGAGCTAGTTTTCAGACTTCTTCCAATTCCCTATATAGCCTTTTCGATGAAAATTTCTTCCAAGTTCTTGAGAATTACCACTGACAAGAAACTTCACTCACACAAAGAGGTGGTTTTTAAAATGTAAGACCATTTTAAGAGCTGTGTTAACTCCCTCTGGTGCTTTAACAATTTACCGCAAATTTAGTAGCCTAACACAGCACAAATTCATGATCTTACAGTTCATCTGAAATGGGTTCTCAGGGGCTCAAATCAAGGTGTTGGCAGGATAGCATTGCTTCTGGAGATTCTAGGGGAAAATGTGTTCCTTGCCTTTTCCAGCTTCTAGAAGCTGCCAGCATTCCTTGACTCATGGCCTCTCCTTCTGTCTCCAAAGCACATCCCACCAACCTCTCTCACTATCATGTCTCCTGACCCTGACCCTCCTGTCTCTCTTTTATAAGGACTCTAGTGATTATACTGGGCCTGCCCAGATAAGCAAGGGTCATCTTCTCATCTCAGGATTTCTACCTTAATCACATTTGCAGAGTCCCTTTTGGGAATATATAAGGTCACATATTCACAGGTTTTGGGGGATTAGGATGTGGGTAAACTTTGGAGGTGGGGGGGGGCATTATCCAGGCTACCACACTACCCTTCAAAAATTTGCATCAAGTGTTTATCAACACCAACATCAAATGTCGATTCCAATTTATTTAAGGAATCAAGCAGAGCTTCCTTTTCTGTAGTTGACAAATATAATGTTCAATTTCTTTTGCAATAATGTGAATGGATTTCTAATCCAGGCTAACTTTTTATGTCAAGTATTTCAAAATAATGATGACTGCAGAAAGGTCACACGCACTCACAGAGTACCATCCTGTGGCTAAGGAGGATCCACTAAAATAGAACATCAGCTAGAAACGGACCCGAGGTAGCCAGAGGTTCTGAGTTGCCCCTGGAATCTGGGCCCCACCTAACTTGTTCCCTTGCCCCCCTCCTACCCAGTGCTCCTTGGGCTCCCAGGACATCAGGTTCTTCAGCAGCCCATAGGCCCCTTGCCCTTGAGTGGGGTTGGGGGAGTGGCGCTCTGCCTGAGGTCCTGTCTAGCTGGTGAGGGCCAGATGTTGCTCATAGAGCTCAGACCTTGCTCTGCCTAGGCCATCCCTGAGTGGCCCCAGACTGCCCAGCCTGAGGTATCTTGGGAGCCAAAGGGCTCAATATCTCAGAGCATGCTGTGGCCCCCAGTCTGGAGTCTCTGAGCAAGGCAGGGAGTCTGGCAGCTGTGGCCACATCCAGGATCTCATGCTGATTTGCTGTGTGTGACATGGTGCAGGTCACTTCACCTTCCTGAGCCTCGGCTTCCTCTGCTGTAAAATGGACGTAATAAGATGCTCATCATAGGAACTCAATAGGGTGAGGTCTGGAGAATACTTAGCACAGTGCTTAGATCAGCATCAGTACTAACCATTGATGATGATAATGCAGATGCTGATTGTTTCAGCCTTGTTTTGTTTCTCTCTTAATCATCTGCATCCTGCCTGTCTTCCATTAGAGTTACCAGGAGTGCTTTATGCAGTAAGCATATGATGGGAAGTGTCCGTTCTCACAGTGGCTATGTCCTGATAGAAGAAAACCTACCTGACTGCTGGTTAGAGCCTTGCCCAGTGCACGGCTGGGGCTGGTGTGTTAATGGGTGTGTTAGTGTTACACAGGGGGATCAGTTGACTGTAGTAATTACTTTGGGAGGAAAATCTAATGGAATGAAACAGAAACCTAGCAGATTCTATCTCTCTTTGATAGACCGTTCCTACCTGGATAAGATCGTATATGATTATGATGAATCCCTGAGCTTATTTGGCAATAAAGTCATATTTATATTTAGGTTGTTATTACAGCAGTGGTGCACTGATCATTTGATTCCAAAGGTAATTTCCATCTACAAATGTGCCCTTGACATCCTAAAATGTATATTCAGATTTAATGAAAAGAAAAATATGTACTATAAAACAAAGCAGTGTTTTTGAGCCTGAAATACAAAGAGAAGAGCATTAATTCTCTTTTAAAATTTATTAGAAATGGAAACCACTTTCTAAATCATACTTGATAGCAGTTTAATTTGGACATGTTTTTCAGTATCTGGAATGCTCGTTTTTATCATTTAGCATCAAGAAAGTATTTTCAGGATGGTTGTGCTTTTGCTAACCGGTTAAGTAAACATTCCAGATTTTTCTTTGAAAGGCATTTTTGTAAATGTATTTAAGTATTGATAGTTAATAAAGCCATTTGTTTTAATTCAGTGGAAAATAATTTTATTAAATCTTAAATAAAGCTGTGCAAACAATTTTCCTCCATTACAGTGTCTTTGGGGCTGCGTTAATTATAATAAATGGAGCTATTGGAGACGTTTACTCAGCACACAAACTCCTCATTGTTAACCATGGCTGGTGTGTGCTGACAGCTGCCTCTTAGAGAAATGTAACCCATAGTTAATGGTGGAAAGTGTGGCATTAACATAATTTTTTGGCAAGGACAAAGCCAGGGTTGCAGTGTTGCGTTCAACAGTGACTCCTTCATTAACAGTGTCTTATCGGAGGCCCAGACTCCGGGGGGGGCGGGGGGATGCAGCCATATAATTGTGTTGTAGGTAACCAGAACCCTGTGTGAAATGGTTGCTTCTAAATAAAAAAGGAAAGGATTTCAGTTGCTTATGAGTATGATTTTAAAAGGGGCCGAAGGAAGACTCTGAAAAGAGCTGCTGGTGTTTGATCAAAAATGACAGAGTAGAGGCGGCTTTTTTGACATTGACACTAATGCACATTATGGTTTCTATAAGAGGGATCAGAATTAAAACATTTTCATTCTTCAGGGACCAATTCAGACAAAAATAGATTTGCTAATGCAAGACTTAAAAGTCAAGAATAAGTTATAGGCCATGAAGTTTCTGTAAATTCATTTGCACATTGCCAAAGGTATTTCAAGCAATTGGGGGAAATTTTTTGTCTCTTTCTGAAGACAGATCAAAGATAGAACCAGAAAGTAATAGAAAATATCAAATAATTATTTTATATTAATGTTCATCCTTACAATGATAAACTCTTCCTCTGGCTTCAGGATTCTCTTTGATTTCTTCAAAAATAAATAAAATGATAAAATTGAATATAAATGATAAAATCAGATAATGTAAGATGAGCACTTACTACCTAGGTGCCAGGTAGGCAGTGTGCTAAATGCTTTACACGTGTCTTGTTTCTTTTTTCTAACAACCCCATCATTGCAGTTGTTAATGTCCTCATTAAGCCTCATGGAAATTAAGTGATATTCCCAAGGCCATTCAACGAGTAAAAGATAGTACTGAGATTTGAACCCAGGTCTTTGGTTCTGCAGCCAGCAGTATTCCCTCTGTCACCCCTGGGCGACCCTCTGTCACCAGTGACAGTCAGTGCTCTTAGCGGTATCTTCCCGAATCCATTAAATGATTACCCTAGGGCTCCTTTTCTCTCTCTCTCTCACAGAAGCGTGACTGTTGCTATTTATAGCACATCGTTAATTCTGTTCAATAGTCCTTCACATCAGTGCTTCTAGCAGTTTCTCTTCTATCAGCTGTGTTGGTCTCGGATTCACGTGGGCATGGCATCCAGCTCCTCTGTGTTGGCCAGGTTCCCCACCTCCTCTCCACTCCAGGCCCATAGCCTGCCAAGACAGGCACCTCACTGGGCAGGGACCAGACTGTGTCTCTGCCTCAGATTCTCTGGAGGCTTCCTCCTCTCAGATCCTTGTGGCCCCTTAAAGTGTGTGTAGGGGTCAAATATGAGTGTCTCCAGGACTGACGGAATACCCTCTGGTTGTTTAAGTCAAGTGGGGTCTGGGGAAACTCTGGGGATGGAGGATTATGCTTTTATTTCCCCTTTTTACCTTGAAACAAGGGGTTCAACAGGACAACATGTACTAAGCATTGTTTACAGGAACAATATGTCCTGAAACTATAGGCTCTAAAAATTATTTTTTGAAAAGACTTGTGAAGACCCACAAAAGTTGGACAACCCATGTGGCTTAGGGGGCAGCCCGTGAGCTGGCTGTGGCCCACTTCAGCTTTGGACCCCGAGCAGGTGCTCGCGGGGAACTGCCTGGTGGCCTTCTTAAGGCTGGGAGTCCTTCTGTGACCATCAGCTCGCCATCAACACTCCCCATGAGCACAACTTCGCTCGTGTTGTGCGATCTCTCACTAGAAATGGTGGGGGCAACCCCTGATTAACAGCAGCCTGAATTCCGTCTGTTTTATTTCTGGAAAACAAGGTGCAGCCTGAATTATGAAGTACACTAATTTGTGTTTTGTAGCTCGGTGGTTCTCAACTCTGGCAAGACATTAGAACCCTGCAAGAGCTGCAGAACTTTAGGAAATACTAAATGCTAAGTGACTTGTTTCAAATTAAAATCAGACTACCTAAGGTTGGAGCCTGGCATCCACATTCTTAAAAATCATTGCAGGCGAGTGGAATGTGCAGTGGGGGTTGGAAACAAGTGAGCGGGCAGATGGAGAGACCGTGAAAGAGGGTTTTGCACCTGCTACTAGTCCTGCTGGTCATACAGCTAGTACAGCTGGTAGTATGACTAGTGCTGCTAGCAAACGACTAGCTGCTTACTGGGTGCAGCTAGTGCTCTACGGATTTTTCGTAGAATGAAATTATCCTTGCCCACTCCTCATGGTAACTCGGAAGCTTCTTTCATTTTAATAGATGTGCACATGGACAGCTTTGAGGAGACAAAGCAATTTATTCAGAGTTGAACGAAGCTTGTTGGGGATGGTCTCTATTATAAAGTGAGATGAAACCTGTTTCTGTAGGTATACATTGTATGTGGCTGTTCGTATCATTTGTTGTATCATGGAAGACTTGGATTGCTCCTGTATGGTCAGCATGCCTTGGCTCTGCCCACTGAAACCCAGCTATAAGATTATATCCCGTCAGGCATCTTCAGATTCCCGATCACAACCCCTGGCCTCCTAATTTTTAGGATAAGACTTCACATGAGTTTTCTAAAATGCTTCTTTGCTGCAGATAGTTTGTATGATGGCAGAAGTAGGTAGACGTTGATGGCATACAGCCCTGCAAAGACTCTGGCCATACATACATGCTTTAGTGAGTGTGCAAATTGTAACTCCCATATACTTAGATTTAACACCTTTGCACCTTTGCGCACGATCTCCCATGTTATATTTACCACCTCCCAGAGAGGTCTCCATCATGAAGGGCTAGATGCATAGGGTGAGATTTAGAACGTGTTGTAATTTAACTGGTTGCAAAGTCTCAGATCACCTGCTTTCTAGTCAGGACATTTAAGAAACCATTAAACCGTGAGGATTTTGTTGGTGTTGGTTTTGGTGTATAGTTCTATAAATTTTAACCCACATACACAGCCATGTAACCATGACCACCATCAGGATGTAGACCAGCCTTTGAACATGGAGTTCAAAGGCCCAGAGTGTGGCCTCAAATAGTCCCTCCTGAGTCCTCCCCCTACCTCAGCAGCCTGGACAAGCTTGACTTTCTGTAAGAGGCTTAGCTCAATGCCACCCTGACCTAGCGATTTCTTGGCAGTTTGGAGATAGATCTTTCTACATGTGGGGTGTGCCTTTCCTTTTTTCCGAGTTTGACTAGATACCGTAACCCTTGATCCTCAAAGAAAAGACTTAAGACATGAAAAAGAGGCTGGAGTCAGAGCTCTGAAGATGTGGGTTACTTTCTGGAAAGAAATGAAATGATATGCCCCTATTAGCCCCCCCAAAAAGAAAAGGTACTGCCTCACAGGGTCCTGCCACCCAGGATCAGAAACTGGGGTTCCCAGGGCAAGTGGAGTTGGGTGGCAGGTAAGTGCTTGTCCTCTCTGCTGGCTCTAGAACGTTCAGCAGCCCTCCTCTATCTTTTCTTCCTGAATTTACATCTTCAACTCCAAGCCCAAAGGCCTGGAGGGCTTTTGTTTGACTTCCTTCCCCACCTCCACACCCTCCATTTAGTCCCCCACGAGGCGAGCAGCAAGAGTCCCTCTGGTGCCTGGAAGCCGGTTCAGAGAGGCGTGCTTGGATAACAGGGCTTCTCCTTTGATCTCCACAGACAACAGGTTACCAGCTTCAGGTCTGAAGATTCTGACGGTTTTGTTTACTTTGCAGTATGAAAGCACAAGATCCTAGGATGAAAAGCTCTATCTATATACCAGAGAATAATAGAGTTAGACCCAAGGAGAATAAAAACCTGCTGTCTCCAACTAAGGAAATGTGTGTAGCTTTTCTTTTCCCTTTCTGTACCTCTGTTAAAAGCACAACCATTTACAGCCTCTGTGTTCTAATAAACCTACCTGTGGGTGGGCACTTGGGATCTGCTGGTGGAGACAACAACAGGGTCCACGGCACACGGACCAACAGGGGTCAGCCCTCTTCCTTTCTCTGTGCCGAAGGAAAGAAGTGAGGTCTTCTGTAAGGGAGGGGGGAGGGAGGAGGGAAGGAAGAAGGGAAGGATGGGAGAAGGAAGAAAGGAAGGATATTTGCGCTAAGCCTCAATGATGGTGGTGGGCAAGAGCTTTTTCTGGCAGAGGAAAGAACTATTTGAGAAGGTCCCTAGCTAACAACAGGTCGGTGTGTTGTGGAGCCGAGAGAAGGCTGTTGTGGCTGGCAGTGGGTGTGTTTGGAGGGCAGGGCCTGGGTCATATGGGGGTATAGACCATGGAAAGAGTTGACTATTTTGTTATTAGAGAAATAGGTTTTAACAGAGGGCTGACATGGCCTGATGGGTAAGATTAAAAGAGCCTTCTGGGTGCTGTATGGGTAGAGGAGAAAATTTGTAATCAGTGAAAAGACACAAGGGTTCTCCCAGATAGCCTAGAGGGGCTGGTGGGATGTGATCAGATTTGAGTAATGTTCTGAAGGCTGAGCCAATGGGACTTGTGACTACGGTTGGTACAGATTGGGTAAGGGAAAGAGATGGATCAAGAATGACTCTTGGGCTTTGGAGCCCATAGGGGAAGGGATGTGTTGTGTGACTACATAAGGAGGATAGGGAGGTGCCAATTTGTGGTGGAGGGGGGAGGTGGGGAATTGCAGCAAATAAAGAGTTGTGTTTGGACTGGCAAAGTGTGAGATGCCCGTAGACATCCAGGCCGACGTGCTAAGGAGTCAATGGGTAGCCGAGTCTGGAGTGTGAGGGAGCAGTCAGACATTCAAGTCATTCATTTTTAGGAAGTTTGTTTCTTATGGAAACTTCTAGTATTTTAGAAACACTTAGATGTTTGAGCTGTCTTTGATCCCTGAGACTGATACCTGGAGAACATGCAGTTTGCTGCAGTTTGATGGGATTTCTCCCATCCCTCCTGGGAGGACACACTCACAGGATGAGATGATGAGAACCTCCTGCAGCTCTACTCACTATATTATGTAGCGGTAGCTCTGAATATTTCTCTAGACCACGGCGGTCATTTTTCTGGATTCTTTCATACACATCCTCTTTATTAAGTCAGATAAAGATCTCACTTCCTGTTTCTGTGTGTTCTCAGTGGAGTGCAGCACAATAATTAAGATCATTATGCGTATTCACATTTCGAAGTTTCCTGAAAATAACCCAATCCTGCACATGCCAGGTGTTTGTGTGTCTTATACATAAAAATTGGGCCCTGTTGTCCCTTAACTATATACAACTAGCCCGTTACGGTACAATCATTGTGGACATCAAGTGGGTGATACAGATCAGAAGACTACAAAGAAGAAGGGATGGCTGATGCCCCAGTATGGAAGAAGGAAAAAACCCTATAAGCCCAAACCCACTTATTTGTTATGTTTTGGATAAGTTTCCCCATTTGAACTGTCTCTGTCTTAAGTTCTACTTCTCCCTTTTGAGAAAAAGTTTATTAATATATTTAATCTCTGCACCCAACGTGGGGCTGGAACTCATGACCCTGAGATCGAGAGTTGCATGCTCTTCTGACTGAGCCAGCCAGGTGCCCCGTGCTTCTTTTTATTTCAATTTCCTAAGTCACTTTTGCATTCTCCTAAAAAAGCACCTTTCATCTACTTCAACTGGGACATTTACCTTGTTCCTTAAGCCACTGTTCTCTCTAGGTATCCTTACATTTCCAATATTATCCTTATTTTGTTGTATTAGAAAGGTTAGTTGTCTTCAGTTTTTGTGAAGATGATTTCCCCTGACTGACAAGTGTTATCTACCTGGAGGGGAACCTCTGAATATACTGAGCTCATCACTGGCTCCCCGCTGTGCTCACATGTGTTGCCAGGTCGGTGCCTGAGTTGCGGGGTCAGGGCCTGGGCTGTGTTGTCGGTATCCGGGATCTGCAAAAGCCGGTAGGTAGGCTTTTCAGATGAGCAGCAGATGCCCAAGCACACTCTGGAAAAAATAGTCTTCTGTCTTTTCTGCAGTTTAACAGGGTGTGACCCTGAGCAAATTACTGGATTTCTCTAGACTTCTGTTCCCTTCTCTGTAAGTGAGGATAATTATAACCCACCTCGGATATTTGAATTAAGTGAAAACCTGGAAAGCGCTGAGCAGAGTACCTTGCTACATAAAAGGAACTCATTGACCTTTAGTTTCCATCCTGACCCCTCTGAGTCTTTATTTCATCACGCAACAATAATCATGTACTCTGAAAATACGCAAGCCAGTAAGTGGCTATTCATAAAGACAGATCAAGCTTCCAACGCAAGCGAGACTGAAAAGACCAAGGGAAATCAACAGTCAAGACAAAGTGGAGAATAGTGCAGTGGTTCTCAAAGTATGGTTCCAGGACCTGCAGCATCAGCATCACCTGGGAAGTTGTGAGATGCAAATTCTCAGAGACACTGTGGACCCAGGCAATCTGTGTTTCCATAAGCTCTACAGGTAATTCTGATGCACACTGAGGTTTGAGAACCACTGGTCTAAAGTAAGCTCAACAGATACTGGGTGAACGATAGTGGTGCGTATTTCTGTGTGCGTATGTGTGCACACACACCAACGTATGTAGTGTTTGTAACTGCTGAAACTATAATCGAGCATGGCGATATCAACAAAATCCCAGCAAACTGACAATTAATTACCCATTTTTCTTTGGTACAGTTGTCTAAATAGAGATATACCTAGGATGCTTGTTTTCAATGACTTTGCACTAAAATCACTTTGGTTTTAAAAGTATTGATTCATCAACTTTCTTCTTTTTTTTCCCTAGGAAATTCCACTTACTTGGATGATCATGGACCACCTCCTAGTAAGGTAAGGTCTTTGCCTGTGGCATAAATCCCCCTTTTCTTTTCTCAGTCCCTACAGCCTCCAACAACCCCAACCGGAGCCTCCTGGCCCTGAATTGTTGAGAGGAAAATAGTAGATGACAGATGTCAAGTTGATCTTTGACTTAGAGTGAGGAGAAAAACCTATAAACAGTTTTGGCCTGATTTTTAAGGGTCAGAATAGTCCAGTGACATACTAGTGTAGTTCTCCACCACTATTTACTCTCTTATGCTCAATGAACACCAAATGTCAATATACCACAAAACGAGAAAAATAAAGACAGTCTTGGACCACTTAAGATGATGACCTGCAAAGTAGAGTTTTAAGCACCCACTCACCTTAGATGCTGGAAATTTACCCCAAAGTCGGCTTTTGAGCTTGTGAGATTTGAAGAAGTACTCTACTATTTTATAAGACTATGAGCTTCGGAATAAAGTTATTTCTGGGTACATCACTGGCTCTACCACTTTCACTGTATGACGTTGGACAGATTACTTAATGCTACGAGCCTCAGTTTTCTGATGTGCAAAGTGGGATTAGCAGTACCACCCACAGGACATCTAAAAGGATCAAATGCACCGATATATGACATTCAGCACCTGGTGTGCAACAAGTGTTAAATAAACAGTGGCTTGTGTTAACTAGACTGGAGGAACGTTAAAATTATTGATGAATGGTCCAGTAGTATTTATCACAGTTGTTTCACTACCACTTGGCCCACTGCACATATATTGGGTGCGTGTGATGCCATGAGCACTGGGAATACAAATAGGAAACAAAACAAGAGCAACAGAACAAAATAGCCCCTATCCTGAAGGAACAAAAGAACATGGAAGTTTGATACCATCCACGGATAAGAACCATGTCTAGCTCCACTTGGCATCCTCACATCCTTGTAGGAGCACATCGTGACTATTCATTAAATTTCACTGAATTGGACCATGGAATCCAGAGCTGGAATCTGAATTAGGTCTCCTGGCTCCCAGCCCAGGTTCCTTCCACTCGGCCAGTGTTCTCAAACTTGAGCTTGCATCAGGGTTTCCTGGAGGCTTATTAAAATACGGATGGCTGGGCCCAGACCCCTGAGTGTCTTGATTCTGTAGGTCTGGGGTAGAACCTGTGAACTTGCGTTTTTAACAAGCTCCCAAGTGATGCTGATGGTGCTGTTCTCGGGACCATGTTTGCGAACCATTGCTTTAAAGGCCATGAATCTAAAGAAAACAATGTCCCTGGACAGTTTCTGTGTTGTTTTTACTGCTAATAGCCTAGAGAGAGTGGTATGGCTTATTATATAAAGGCTACTTATTAATGTAATGGTGACTCACTATTGTAACTCTTCTAACAGTGAAAACAAATTTTCTTTGGTCAATAACCTGCCTGGAAGGGAAGATGAGTGGGGGTGAGGGAGAAGAATGGTGTGGATGGCCTGCTAGGTTCCGGCACCACTAACTATACTTCTCTCCCAAGTGGGGCCAAGTGAACCTTCCCTACCCTCTCTGCTCTGCAGGAAAAGGGGGTGAGGTTGGCTCTGTGGGACACATCAGCTCTGTCTCTCAGTGGCATGTTGGGATATTATTTGGGGTTTGGGGCTTGATAAATGGGGTTTTACCTAGTGAGGAGACCCAGGCCCACTTTATATAAACTTGCCTTCTTGAACTCAATCCTTGGTGACTGGCTTGGGACCACGTCCTTAATCTGCCTAGGGTCCTTGCTCTTGCTGAGTTGGGCATCCTGCCTGCCTCTTTACTAGTATCCTTGGTGCCTGGATTCTGTGTTTGCTGGACTTTCTCCCCTTCCCCCTGTGGAGCTTGCCCTGCTTCTGTCTCCCTCTGCCCCTGTGGTCTGGTCTTCACCCTCCCTCTTCCCCTCCCCCCAGCCAAGGCTCCCTGTGACACCCAGAAACGATCAGGTCGTATCAGATCATTTTAGACCACTTTCAGACTGAATGCATTTTTATCAATTCTATTCCAAGTTCAAAATTGTCAACCAGCAGAGTGAGACAGATTCTTTTACTATAACTGTATTTTCATTATCTAGGAGTGGGGTAGCAAAAACACTCTTTTGACTTTCTAAGCAGTAGCCAAAATAAGAAGAATACAAAAATGAGTAAAAATAATGTTGGTATGTTAACATCTTTTCATCCATGCTTATTACTTCTGCCAGGGTGGAAATGAATCCCAGAAGTGATAAAGTCAGACTTCCAGATAAAGATCCCTTGAATGTCCCCCGAAGTGGGGTCTTGGTTAGTTCGGTGTATAGACCTCTGGGGTCTCCAGGGACATGGTGGCATCCAGAGGAGATGGACTAACACGTGTGTGGCCTCTAGAATGAACCCCCGGCCTGGCACGGGAAAGCAAGACTGAGGGCAGACCCACCGTTTTCATATTTGTTTAGCATTCAGAAATAACTTTCTGATGCCAAGATTGAAAGAGCTGTGATCTAGATAAAATAAGGTTTTTAAACCCTGAAAATGTACTGAGGTTTACAGGCGAGTTCTCATTTTATTAAAAGTTCATTCCACGAGTTTCACATTCCACAAGTAATAGCCATTTAGGGAACGTGGTGTGTGCCCAGGGCTTCCTTCTTGCCAACATTTTCATAAAAAAGAACCAACATGCCTCTAATTTTTTACTTGTTTTTAAAATCCACTTTAACCTCACAGCTCACCTTCATTTTTAATCTAAGTCATTTTTTAAAGGCAGATGTTAATATTTTCTTTCGTGAACCACTTTTTACTACCACTTTGTGTCGTGCAGAACGCATGGCTTAAGGTTAGAGCCCTGCTAAGAATGAACACGTAGATCTCTATTGAATGCATTAGAAAGATATTTTTGAGAACAAAAACAGGCATGCAGCATCCAGGATCGTGCGATCACATTTCTTATAAAGTTGTGTGTATAGGATATGTGTGTACAGAGAAAAGCCTGGAAGGATAATAGTGTTTTCTCTGGATGATGAGATTCAAGATATTTTTACTCTTTTCTTTATACTTTTTTTTTTGGTATATTTTTTGAGTTCGTTAAAGTAGTGCCCACTCAACCTAAAGATCAGGGTGGGAGGGATGGAGGGGGGATGTCCTTATGCAAGAGAAGATTAGGGTGGGCCTGGAAAGCCTGTGGTGCTCGGGCCTCTGCAGTAGCATCTGCAGCTTCATGACACCCGAGAGCAGCCTGATCTCTGAAGGTTGAACCCCCAGCCTGGCGCTGCTTCACTTCACTTGGACCGTGGGTCCCCACGCTGCTTCACTTCACTTGGACCGTGGGTCCCCACACAAGCAGCTGGAGACGGCAATGATAAATTCAGGTGGTAGCAAATAGGATGTAGTAACTGTTCCACATATGTTGGGTTCCCAAATCTGATAAATAAAGAGAGCTGGTCTAAGCAATTCAAGGAAAATAAAACCACTACCCATAGCTGATGTCTATCCTTTCCGATGGGGCAAGCACTCTGCTAAGCACTTTGTGTGCGAGTTTAGTCTCAGTAAAACCCTATAGAAGAGGGAGTCATTTTTTAAAATTGAAGTATAGTTGACATACAATATGATATTAGTTTCAGGTGTACAACCTAGTGATTGAAATTTATATACATTATGCAATGCTCACCATGTAAGTGTAGTTACCTTCTATCACCATGCAAAGTTATGCCAGGATTATTGACTTATATTCTCTGTGCTGAACTTTACATACCCGTGACTTATTTATTTTATAGTTGGAAGTATATACCTCTTAATCCCCTTCACTGATTTCACCCCTTTCTCCACCCTCTCCCTCTGGCAACTACTAGTTGATTCTCTGTATTTAGAGTCTGTTTTTGTTTTGTTTATTTAATTATTTGGATTTTAGATTCTACATATAAGTGAAATTATATAGTATCTGTCTTTGTCTGACTTATTTCACTTTCACTTAACATAATACCCTCTACGTCCATCCATGTCATACACGGCAAGATTTCATTTTTTTTTTTATGGCTGAGTAATATTTCTGTGTGTGATTATGTGTGTGTGTGTGTGTACACATATAGATCACATTTTCTTTACCTATATATCTATATATGGACACAGGTCGCTTCCATATCTTGGCTATTGTAAATAGTGCTGCAGTGAACACAGGGGTGCATATACCTTTTCAAATTAGTGTTTTTGTTTTCTTTAAATAAATATCCAGAACTGGAATTGCTGGATCATATGATATTTCTATTTTTAATTTTTTGAGGACCCTACATACTGTTTTCTATAGTGGTTGCACCAATTTACATTCCCACCAACAAGGCACAAGGGTTTCCTTATCTCCACATCCTCACCAACACTTGTTATTTCTTGTCTTTTTGGTACTAGTCATTCTGACTGGTGTGAGCTATTATCTTATTGTGGTTTTGATTTGTATTTCCCTGATGATTAGTGGTGTTGAGCATTTTTTCATGTGTCTGTTGGTCATCTGTATGTTCTCTTTGGAAAAATGTCTATTCAAGCCCTCTATTTTTAAATTGGATTCTTTGTTTTTTGGTGTTGAGTTGTATGCATTCTTTATATGCTTTGGATATTTACCCCTTATTAGATATATCATTTGTGAATAATATCTTCTCTCATTCACTAAGTTGTCTTTTTATTTTGTTGGGTTTTTGTTTTTGTTTTTGCTGTGCAAAAGGTTTTTAGTTTGTTATAGTGCCAATTAATTTTTGCTTTTGCTGCCCTTGCCTGAGAAGACAGATCCAAAAAAAATATTGCTAATGCTGACACCCAAGAATCTACTGCCTATGTCTTCTTTTAGGAGTCTTATGGTTTCAGGTCGTACATTTAGGTCTTTAATCCAATCTGAGTTTGTTTTTGTGTATGGTGTCAGAAAGTGGTCCACTTTCTTTCTTTTGCATGTAGCTATCCAGTTTTCCCAGCACCATTTATTGAAGAGATGTCTTTTCTCCAATGTGTATTCTTGTCTCCTGCATTGTAGATTAATGGACCATATCATGGTGGGTTCATTTCTGGGCTCTTGACTCTGTTTCATTGATCTGTGTGTCTGTTTTTATGCCAGTACCATACTGTTTTGATTACTGTAGTTTTATAGGATAGTTTGAGATCCAGGAGTGTGATGCCTTCACTTTGTTCTTCTTTCTCAAGATTGCTTTAGCTATTCAAGGTCTTTTGTGGTTCTATATAAATTTTAGGATTATTTGTTCTAGCTCTGTGAAAAATGCTGTTGGTATTTTGATAGAGATTGCTTTGGGTAGTGTGGACATTTTAACAATATTAATTCTTCTAATCCATGAGCATGGTATATTTTCCCTTCAAATACCTCATTTCCAATTTCATTCATCAACGTCTTATAACTTTCAGAGTACAAGTCTTTCACCTCCTTGGTTAACTTTATTCCTTTGTATTTTACTCTTTTGATGTAATTGTAAATGGGATTGTTTTCTTAATTTCTCTTTCTGTTAGTTCATTCTTAGAATATAGAAACATAACAGCATTCCGTATAGTAATTTGTATCCTGTAACTTTACTGAATTTGTTTATTAGTTCTGGTAGTGTTTTGGTGCGGTTTCAGAGCTTTCTATATATATTATCTTGTCATCTGAAAATAGTGAAACTATTAGTGAGACTTCCTCCTTACCAATTTGGATGCCTTTTATTTCTTTTCCTTGTCTCATTGCTGTGGCTAGGACTTCCAATACTGTGTTGAATAAAATTGGATATAGCAGGCATTTTTGTCTTGTTCCTGATCTTAGAGGAAAAGCTTGTAGCTTTTCATTGTTGAATATGATATTAGTTGTGGATTTGTCTTATATGCATTTTTTATGTTGTGGTGTGTTCCCTCTATACCCACTTTGTTGAGAGTTTTTATCATGAACAGATGTTGGATTTTGTCAAATGCTTTTTCTGCATCTATTGTGATGATCATAAGATTTTTATCCTTCATTTTGTTAATGTAGTGTATCACATGGATTGAGTTGCAGATATTAAACCATCCTTGCATCCTTGAAATAAATCCCACTTGATGAGGGTGATCACTTGATCCTTTTAATTATTGCTGAATTTGGTTTGCTAATATTTTGTTGAGGAATTTTGCATCTATGTTCATCAGAGATACTGGCTTATAATTTTTTCTTGTAGTGTCTTTGTCTGGTTTTGGCATCAGGGTGGTGCTGTCCTATAGAATAAATTTGGAAGCATTCCTTCCTCTTCAATTTTTTTGGAATAGTTTGAGAAGGATAGGTATTAACTCCTCCTTAAATGTTTAATAGAATTTACTTGTGAAGCATCTGGTCTTGGACTTTTGTTTCATGGGAGTTTTTCAATTTCTGACTCAATTCCATTATTAGTAACTAGTCTGTTCAGATTTTCAATTTCTTTCTGATTCAGTCTTGGAAGATTGTATTTTTTTAATTTTTATTTTATTTTATTCTTTATTTTATAATGTTATGTTAGTCACCAGACAATACATCATTAGTTTTTGATGTAGTGATCCACGATTCATTTTTTTCGTGTAACACCCAGTGCTCCATGCAGTACGTGCCCTCCTTAATACCCATCACTGGGCTAACCCATCCCCCCACCCCCCTCCCCTCTAAAACCCTCAGTTTGTTTATAAGAGCCCATAGTCTGTCATGGTTCATCTCTCCCTCCAATTTCCCCCCCTTCATTTTCCCCTTCCTTTTTCTAATGTCCTCCATGTTATTCCTTATGTTCCACAAATTTGTGAAACCATATGATAATTGACTCTCTCTGCTTGACTTATTTCACTTAGCATAATCTCCTCCAGTCCCATCCATGTTGATGTAAAGTTGGGTATTCTTCCTTTCTGATGGCTGAGTAATATTCCATTGTATATATGGACCACATCTTCTTTATCCATTCATCTGTTGAGGGGCATCTCGGCTCTTTCCACAGTTTGGCTATTGCAGACATTGCTGCTATGAACATTGGGGTGCATGTGGCCCTTCTTTTCACTACATCTGTGTCTTTGGGGTAAATACCCAGTAGTGCAATTGCTGGGTCATAGGGTAGCTCTATTTTTAATTTTTTGAGGCACCTCCACACTGTTTTCCAAAGTGGCTGTACCAACTTGCACTCCCACCAACAGTGTCAGAGGGTTCCCCTTTCTCCACAACCTCTCCAAATTTGTTGTTTCTTGCCTTGCCTATTTTTGCCACTCTAACTGGTGTAAGGTGGTATCTCAATGTGGTTTTGATTTTTTTTTTAAGATTTTATTTATTTGAGAGAGAGAGAGCATGAGTGGGGGGTGGGGAGAGGGAGAAGCAGGCTCCCCGCTGAGCAGGGAGTGTGACGAAGGGCTGGATCCCAGGACCCTGGGATAAGGCAAACACTTATCCAACACAAAGGCGAACACTTATCCAACCGAGCCACCCAGGTGCCCCAGAAGATTGTATGTTTTATCTCTTTCTTTGAGGTTGTCCAATTGGTTGGCCTATAATTTTTTATACTAGTCTCTTATAATCCTTTGTATGTCTCTAGTATTGATTGTTACCTGTTTTTGATTTCTGATTTTATTTATTTGAGTTCTCTTTTTTTTCTTGTTGAGTTTGGCAAAAGGCTTATTAATTTTGTTTATCTCTTCAAATTTAGTTTATGATCTTTTCTATTGTTTTTTTAGTCTCTATTTTATTTCTTTCCACTCTGATCTTTATTATTTTCTTACTTCTACTTATTTGGGGCTCTGTTTGTTCTTCTTTTTCTAGTTCCTTTAGGGGTAAGTTTAGATTGTTCATTTGAGATTTTTCTTGTTTCTCAAGTTAGGCCTGTATTGCTATAAACTTCCCTTTTAGAACTGCTTTTGCTGTGTCCCAAAGATTTTGGAATGTTGTGTTTCCATTTTCATTTTTCTCAAGCTATTTTTTGATTTCCAAGAGAGGAAGTAATTTTTTAATATTTATTTTACAGATGAGGGAACTAGTTCATAGAGAGGCTGAATAACTTGCCAAAGGTCTTGCACTAAGTATTGGACCTGGGATTCTAACCCAGGGCTGTGTAGCTCCAGGGTCTATTTTAACCTTTTCAAGATTACCTATTTAAGTAGAAATATAATAATTTTTTAACTTATTTCTGGAATTTTACTCTTTCATATAGTTATCTGGTAGCTTAACTAGTACAATAGGGTTTTAATTCTCAGTATACCAGAAAAAAATAGTCATCACCATTTACTATCCAGGTCCAGTGGACCCTTTAAACATTTTTTATCAAACCAGCAAAGTTTTAATTTCTACCTCATCTTTTCCCTTCTAGTCACTTTCATATACATACCTACCTTCAGCATTTGTCCATTTATAAACTGAATATATAACACATTTTGGAGTACAAATATCATAAAAGGTGAAAGAACACTGTCCCACATTCATTTAGCAAAATGGGACGGTCCAGGTTCTTATTGCAAAATATTGTTTGACAAAGTCCTTCTTCTTGATGACCAACTGCATGAAAACACCATATATATAAATATATATAAATGTAATTAATTAATTTAAAAACATAGTAAATTTTGTCCTTAGACATATATTGTTCCCTTATCAACTATTGAATTTGAGAGAATTAATCTAGGATGTCATCATCTGAAGGCTCAGAATCTGTGCTTTTCCCTTTCATGATCAATATCATCGTCATCATTAGAATCTCGAGTGTTGCTGTCTAACTCTAGCATTCATCTCTGGTTCCTCTAAGGCTTGTGAAACCTCTCCCTCTGTCAGTTTTCTTCTCTTTGTCATTATAGGCAGGAACAAAAATTCCAAACTCTTCACTCTAATGAAAGTTAAAAGCAAACTACAAAGATGGTGTCTCCAGTCTTCTTTTATCTTTTGGAAAGATGGTGCAATCCTTGGGCAACACAGTAAAATATAAAGAGCAATGCAGTAGTGATGATGTATTTCCCCAGTGGATTACTCTTGTAGGCCTACCCTGTTCAGGACAGTAGCCATTAGGCTCATGCAGCTATTGAAATTAAATTAATTAAAATTTTTTTAAAAATTCAGTTTCTCACTTGTACTGACTACATATTAAATTCTTTGCAGCTCTCTGGCTAGTGGCTACTGTATTGGACAGCACAGCATAGAACATTCTGATAATCACTAAACAGCATTGTAGTTAGAGCCATTCCATCATTTTTCTACCACTTTAGTCTTTTTAAAGCATATTTGGGAATAATTGATGCATAATTTGTAGGTAATTATTCTAGGATGATGAAAAAGCAAGTGTCTCAAGAGAGAGAAAAAATAAAATCATTAAGATCCCATAGTGGATCTTAAATTTTTTAAAAAGGCCGGTAGACCTTATTATATGGTAATTATATTATATCTACTATTATAATTATGATTATGTAATTATAATAATATGGACCTATTTGACAGTAACTGCAGGGTAGAATGAGTTTTATTCTCTTTATTGAAAAATAAGATATGTTTTCTTTGGAACATTCTAAGAAAGAATGAAGTCAAGAAATATTAATACACAGGGGTGCCTGGGTGATGCAGTCAGTTAAGCCTCTGACTCTTGCTTTTGGCTCAGGTCATGTTCTCTGGCTCATGAGATCGAGCCCCACCATGGGCTCTGTGCTCAGCATGGAGCCTGCTTGTCCCTCTCCCTCTGCTCCTCCCCCTGCTCGCTCTCTCTGTCTCTCTCAAATAAATAAATTAATAAAATGTTAAAAAAAAAAGAAATGTTAATACACACAAATAGTTAGAACTGTTCAAAAAAACTCCAAATCCTAAAAAACTAAAATTGGGTGCAGTGGATTCTGATGATACATAGAGGGTTAAGATATATTGTTGATGCCTGCATTTGTATATAAAAGTATTGTGATATATAAGATAATACTTACATACTATTTTTTCTATATAAAGTAATGTGCTAGGTAGTATCAGTATTCAAAATTCTATTTAAAAATGGGTTCATTAGAAGAGGTTTTACAATTTGTTATGCTGAGCAAGCAATCTTCAAATGAATGAGAAGTAGTGACGTTAATTGAAATGACATTTCTATAATACATAGTGGTATCTGGCAGTGAACAATTGCTCAGTAAAAGTTAGTCCTTTTTATCTCCAAGGCACCCCAGAAGCTAATTTCCCTTTAGTATCAATAAATTTTTGAATGCCTACTTATGCAAGGGATCGGGAAGACAAAAAATATAGTTGAAGATAATTTCTGCCATCTAATACTTTACAATCTATTTGCATCTCGAGGTTTTAAAGAATCAAAAAGTATGGGAGCACATAGTTCTGCGATTGAGATATTCTTGAGTGTAAATGATCCTATACAGACAGCCGTTCATTCATCCAAGCATTATTTATGCAGTAAATTTGTGTTGGGCTCGGTGCTGAGGCTATAAGACTGAAGAAGGCACAGAACCTGCCCTCAAGGAGCTTAGAGTCTAGTGGGAAGGACAGGCTAGCTTCTCATACAGGCCCGATCTGATACATTAAGTAGGTTGCTAAGTGCTGTGATAGAATGAGTGTAGGCAACTCAACCTGACCTCTGCAGGTGAGTTCTGAAGGTTGCATAGGATGACCTACACAGGTCAAGGAGTCTGGGATGGAGGGGTTGAGAAGAGGTAGGCCTCCCTACTGAGGTTTGAGGAGTGGTAGATGGAAGATGAAGATAGGAACTGCTTCGGGGCGCCTGGGTGGCTCAGTCGTTAAGCGTCTGCCTTTGGCTCAGGTCGTGATCCCAGGGTCCTGGGATCGAGCCCCACATCGGGCTCCCTGCACCGCGGGGAAGCCTGCTTCTCCCTCTCCTACTCCCCCTGCTTGTGTTCCCTCTCTCGCTATGTCTCTTTCTGTCAAATAAATAAATAAAATCTTTAAAAAAAAAAAAAAGATAGGAACTGCTTTGAGAAGTTTGGCTTTAATAGGAAAGAGAAAAAATTGATAGCCTAGGAGATGGTAACCATGGCAGTATAATTGTGTAGTAGAGAAACTGAATTGTAGGAAAGGAGTGACAAGTCATAGATTCAGTTCTGAATGGGGTTATGGTTTAAATTGTGTCCCCCTCCCCCCCAATGCCGAAGCCCTAACCACCAGAATCTGCGAATGCAGTCCTATGTGGTAGGTAATAGGCTCTTTGCTGATGTAATAGTCAAGATGAGGTCATACTGGATGAGGATGGGCCCTAAATCCAGTATGACTGATATCCCTGTAAGAAGAGGGAAGTTTGGACACAGAGACAAGGACACACAGGGAGAATGGCATGCGAGGATGGAGGCAGAGGTTGGAGTTATGCTGCCACAAGCCAAGGACACCAAGGATTGCTGGCAACCACAAGATTCTAGGAGAGAAGCATGGAACAGATTGTCCCTCTGAGTCCCCACTGCTGACATCTTGATTTCAGATTTCTGACCTCTTGAACTGTGAGAGGATAAATTTCTCTTGTTTTAAGCCACCCAGTTTGTGATACTTTGAAAGCCCTAGAAAGTAATTCAACTGGGTTGAATGTAATATCTTCAGTTACCAGGATAACATGAAGTGTTATGCCCTGTTAGGCATTGTTTAGTTTGATTTAATCAACATGGAAACCATCCTTAGAAGTCTATCATTAGGATAATTTCAGTGCATGTTTGTAGTTTTTTCAGCATTCGATACTACTCAAATTTTTCCCTGAAATTCCTTCTTTAGTTTTCTTTGTAATTCTTTTTTTTGTCTTCATAATTCTCACATCTGCAGCTATTTTATTATCCAATATTATATCCAAGATAATATATATTATATACTATATACCCAATATATAATGTATAATAATAATAATATATCCAATATATAATCTGTATTATATATTATATAATATATAATGTTATTATTATATTATATCCAATATAATTATCCAATAGTCTCTCCAGCTTCTTCTATTGGAAATATATCTAATATATGATCTGTATCATATATTATATAATATATAATATTATTATTATATTATATCCAATATAATTATCCAATAGTCTCTCCAGTTTTTTCTATTGGAAATTCATTTCTACTGTTCAAATTGTGTTTTTAACATACAAAAATCATATTATGTTATATTTTTCTTTGGAAAGGACCTCAGTGAAAAATCCATGTAAGAGAAAGTTACTTGAAAAAGAAACTTCCTATTTTCACAGGACCAGGGGCTATGAGAGCAACAGAGAAAAACGGTAAAGAAGTCTGTGCCCTTTAAAAAATACGTCTCTATTTTTATAGGAGACTTCTCTGCCTGCCTTTTAACAACCACTACTACTGAGTCCCTAAGAAAGACTGCATATTTGTTTGTTTTCCTATCAATAAATCCTTACTAACATTAGCTGAAAGGAGATGTTCTAATGTTCTCTATAAAGAAACCGTGGTTTACAGTCCTTGTTTGGAGCCTAAAGAGGAAAACCCACATAATCTAATAATCATAATAGGTAAGTGACTTCCTGGAGATATTGGAAGTTCATTTACTTTCAGGTATCTTGGCCAAGAATCCGTCAAGTTGGAGAAGGTTTCTGGATCAAAAATTCCTCCTTCCCCTGAGGACAGGATTGTGTGAGTTTTATGTACACACACATTCTCCCTTGATCAAGATCAGTTTTTACTTGAAAGAGTAGTACTGAGATTCAAGAGGAAAAGTAATTTCTTGTTTTTATCCCTCAGAACCTATTTTTGAGCATATGGACATGGCCATCCACCTTGTTTTCCTGTTGTCTGTTAAGATCTGCAAGAAGCAAATAAATCTCTGGCACAGACTTGGATGTGTGCTTTGCCCACTTTGTCTAGCTGCTTCCAATCTGACAACATTTCCTGACACCATTGCTGCTGATAAGAGGGCCTTCTGGTTTTACAGCTCCATCTCATCCTGTTGGAAATAACCTCAGACCCACATACTCTGATTTTCTTTGGGGGGAAGAAATGGCATTCTCAAGAAGTTTAGATCTTCTTATTTTTATCCAAGGCAGAAACAATGAAGTTTCTTTATAGTTATCTTTTAATTATGAAATAGTCCAAAGACAAAAAATTAGTGAGACAAATAAGACGTACATCCAACCTACCCAACGTGTCCACCCCTGAGATTTAAAACATGTTACTCTTTTAATGTGCCAAATTCTTCATTCTGACTTCCGTATTTGCTCTTGGTGGCTAGGAGTCTGAGGAGCTTAGATTTTGGAGTCAGACCTCAGTTCAAATCCTACTACATAACAAGTTACCTTGAATATACACTTCATCTCTTTGAGCTTCAGTTTTGTATTTGTAAAAGAGGATGGTTCCATCCACCTCGTAGAGTTGTGAGCTTAAAGAGAGCACTTATTGTGCTAGACACAGGTAAGCTCCCAGAAGTGGGTCTTTTGTACTCTAGGTATTGCTCGTATCTAGCCTTTCACAGATTCTGGGACTCAATTTGCTATTACTTAGAATAAAACTTGCTCCCAACCGCCCAACTGTATTTTTCTTTGGATTTTTAGAAGCAATTAATTACATGTCAGGTGGCAGACCAGATACCGGTGGAAGAACTTTCAGGTTCCATTGTTACCCCCTTTCTTCCTTGGGCTAGTTCGGAACAGTAAGTAAAGCCTTCCACGACCTTTGGCATTTAGCTTTTCTTAAGCCTGTAATGTTCTCTACGTCCACACCTGGCTTTACCCAAAGTCCTTTTTAAAAAACACTACAAAAGTGAAGTCGCTTTTCATTTTATGGATGAATCAACTGCACTGGGTAATAGGTTTGTGTTTAATGATTCATGATAAATATATTAGGTTTAGAGAAAGAACTAGCAGAACAGAATGTTGCTGGGAGTTAGGAATCAGTTTCACTCAGATGAGCATGACCTTGAAGGAGTCCCTGCCACCCTTTCATTTTTTTTCTTTTTTGATCATTGCAAATGATAGGAAAATTTATGACTCGAGTATTTTATTTTTAAATAACTCTAAGAGCATTTGAGTTCAGTGTGTATCCTAAAGAACTTTATACTTAGGTATTTTGTTTGAGGTGGATAATTAATAGCTTAGAAGATTAAAAAAGAAGAAGAAGAAGAATCTGCCAAAGGGGAACAAATCAGCCTTACATAATAGATATTGTTTCTTATCCTGAAGTCACCTGTATTCTTCCTTCACATTTCCGTTGAACTCATCACAGCCCTTAACCATTAGCCTGGAAGTCTTTGGCCCAGCCAATGTCCTCCTGAGATTTCAACTTTCCATGGAAATCTGTGTCCAAGTTCAGAAACAGTACTTCTAAATTTATCAGTTTTATGAGCATGTCATGTGTTCACTCTTTCCCAAGAAGAACATAATGAATCCATTTCTTACTCAACAATTGATTAGTACTATTAAGCATATCTTCCACTTGTCTTTTCTTTTAATTAAAAAAATTCTGTGAAGCCACAGGTCTAACAATATGTAGTTTATATAATTGTTCTCTTAGCATCTTCCCCACCCCACTCCCCAAAGCCCCAGGGCCAGTTATTGCTGATAAGATGTTCTCCAAACCTTATCCAAACCCGCACCAGTCACAATCACTGACTTAATACGTTGTCAGGTTTGGGCTGCCTTTAACAAAAATAAAGCACTTTAAATGAAGCATGAAATTTTTAAATTGCAAATTGTTGTTGGAAAGCATATTTAATCAAGAAATTGCTTTAGTGAATTAAGAAAATTCATGCCACCATTTTTTTTGGCAGGGTAACCCTTCCTGAGGGTTTTCAAAGTTGTAGTAACTTAAACATTTTAGCAGCTTCCAATATAGTTACCTAATTCTTTTTGTTTGTTTTATTTCTTCCTTGACCATCTGATCAGTTCTTTTTGTTTTAAAAATTATGCATGCTCCTATTTTGTTTTGATTTGGAAAGTACAGAAAATCATAGAGCAGCAGGAAAAAATAATCACGCATTATGCCACCACTCAGAGACAACCATAACGAAGCATTTTCTACAATCCTGCCCAGTCTTTATTGTATATTAAGAATATGAACGCCTTATGTGTCATTTGTTGAAAATATTTTGCCAGTCCTTGTATGTACTTTTTATGTTTAATCAAAGTCATGCATATATATACGCACAGAGTTTAAAGCACCAAATGGCTCATTAGCTTGTGAAGAAGTGACCCTCTGACTACACCCTTCCCATTACTTTCTGTTGTTCAGAAACAATTACTCTACACTCTTTCAACCAATCTTTAGGATCAGGTTTCATATCTCTGAATAACTTGCTTATGCTGCTTCTTGGTTTTACTCAGCTTTAGGCTTCGTCTGTTGACATCCTTCTGTTGCAATGGCTGGATTTAGCACTTTCATGGCAGCCTGCCACCCCCCACCCTGCACCCCCTTTTTCAATCCCCCTCCTCCTAAGCCAGGTGTGTGTTATTTGGGCTGCCCCAAGGCTCGGTGTCTTTACTGCGGACACCAGGCAAATGATAAGGGCACTGGGGCCATTATGATGTTTTCTTCCCCGTTCAGCCTTTTGTTTTCTTTGTAACAAGTAATTGTCTTGTTTCGTAAATTGATTTTCACACTTTTCCCTGACCTCCAAATTATCGTGGGACTTTTTTTCAGTGGTGTAAATCCCAGCACCTCCAAACATGCTAGGGATGTATCGATGTCCGGTTGCTGAGGTCTCTCCTGGGCCTTCTCGTCAGCTCTGGTCTGGGCCCAGCCTCCAGCTCAAATGTGTCTGGGGGGGTTCCCTTCTGTGTTGGCTTCCACTTCCTGCACCCCATGTTGCAAGAGTTTCCTCCTGCTGCTGTAACCCCATTACCACAAGCCTAGTGGCTGAAAACAACACAAATTTATTATCTTGTAGAAGTCTGAAATGGGTGTCCCTGGGCTAACATCAAGGAGTCAGCCAGGCTGTGTTCCTGCTGGAAGCTCTATGAGAGAATCCATTTTCTTGCCTTTTCCAGTTTCCAGAGGCTGCCTGCAGTCTTTGCCTCGTGGCCCCTTTCTCCATCTTCAAACCCAGCATTGTTGCATCTTCAAACTCTGACTCTGACTCTTCTCTCTTTCTCTTCCACTCGTGAAGACCCCTGTGATTGTGTTGTATGCACCTGAGTCGTCCAGGGTAATCTCCCCATCTCAAGATCCCTTTTGCCATGTAGGGAAACACATTCACAGAATCTGGAGGTTAGGACTTGGGCATCCTGGTGGGGGTGGGGGGTGGGCACGCATTATTCTGCCTTCTCTACGTATCTTTCTCTTTCCTTGGTCTCCAGCAGTTTCTTGAGAAAAGGTGCATGGTATGGAAGTTATCTGAAATAATGCATTTCTGAAGATGTCTATTCTAACTTTGACTAATAGTCTGACAGGATGTGAAATTCCAGATGGGGAATCTATCTATATTAATCAGGATAGGCTAGGGTGATATAAAATCTCCCACATTAGAGTTGTTGTCTTGCTGATGTGAGATCCTCAGTGGATCCAGTGGCTCTTTTCTTTCAGAAGCTTGCTCCAGATCCTGTCTGGATACATCTTGTGGCTTCACCATCTCAACACAGGACCTTTGTGTCACTGTGGCAGGGCAGAGAGGAGCTAGAGGGGTGACACATGTCACTTCTGTGAGCACCCAGTGGGCTAGAACTGGTCAGAAGGCCAAGTTCAACTGCAGGAGGCTGGGAAATGGAGCACTTGGGTGCTCTGAGCCTCACATGTCTCTGCCACAAAAGAATTTCCCCCCAGAAAGTTGGTCTTTCTCCATTTCACTATAGCTTCTAGTATCTCTGCTGAGAAGACTAATTCTTGACTTCGTATGTGAAAATCTAATCTGTCTCTGTGGAAGCTTCTTATTCCTAATGTTCTAAAATTGTATAACTTTGTGTCTACTGTGTACCAGTTTTCAGGTCCTATTCTGGACACTCAGTGGACCTCTCAGTCTGGAAACTAAGATCTTATTCTGGGACATTAGCTTGACCTTCTTCCCTGATGATTTCTTCCTCTGCATTTTCTTTCTGTCTTTCTGGAACTCTTTATTTGGATGTTGAACCTGCAAATATAGTTGTCTGTCTTATTTTTGTTCCTCTTATTTTTCTTTTCTTTGACTTTTTCCTCTGCTATCTGGAAAAGTTTTTCAACTTTGTTTTCCAACCTTTCTGTTGAGTTTCTTCCTCATTGTTTTCATATTTCTAATTTCTAAGAGCCTTTTGTTGTGGCTACTGTTCTCTGAATGTTCTTTATTAGAGCACTCTTTGGTTCCAAATGGGGCCTTTTACATTTCTTACAGAAGGTTATTCCTAGATACAGTTTTTTTTTCTTTTTTGGTTGCTATTCTGAATGGAATTTTTTCCACTATGTTTTAAACTGATTGTTATAATCTTTAAAAATTATTGATTTTGTACATTATATATACTTATGTTACTCAACTTATCTATTTTAATCATTTTTCCTTAGTTCAATCTTTTCCTTAATAGGGAATCACATAATTGAACAATATTAATTTTATCTCCTATCTAACTCTCTTTCAAGTTTAATAGCATTATCCAGAATAATATTAAGTAATGTAAAATCCATCGTGGTGGAATGTGTATTAATTCTCATCGTGTCACCCGCTTTTAGAACATGTACCTGGCACATAGTAACACTCAATAAATACTTGTCAAATGAATGAATGGCTATAGATAGCATCCTGTTTTGTTTGAAGTTTTAATGATAATGCTACAAGTGTCTTACACTAAGTGTAATTTTGCTACTTAAAGATAGATATTCTTTATCATGCTAACAAAATATTGCTACTTTTCTGAAAGCATACAGTTATTTGAGAGAATCCTGTTTCCTTTGTGCCTTTTGACCTTGCACTTAGAAACATGGTTTGAACTGGTTTAATTCAGTTTACTTTCAGTTTTAAAACTAATGGGGGCAGACAGCTTTGGAAGTATAAACAGGTACTTTTTATCAATGTTCAATTTATTTTAACATCTTTACTGGTGATACAGAGGAGGAAATGCTCAGAAAGTCCCTGAGTTTGCAGGTGACCCTGATCTTTTCTTGCTTTCTTTCACCCTTTTTTTTTGTTTTTTTGGTTTTGTGGAAGAGTAGTACTCAACCACAGGACTACCTACTAAGCCTGGTGTCTTTGTCAGCTCTCACTTAGCAGCTCCCACCCAGTGTGATACTGCAGCCCAAAGAGGCTATCAAAACACTGGACATCCTCCAGCAGAGGACATCACAGTGCCTAGTGGAAGCTACAATTCATCCACACCTGAAAGATTATATGCAGTTTTAGTCAACAGATTCAAAAGAGGCATAATTGAGCTGGAGAACATCCAGAATGTAACAACTCGCATGCTCTTGGCAGGTGGAAGAAAAGACTAAATTGATTACGATTCTTGCCAGGAAAGGCATTGGCTCGGGAAAATGATCAAAGTGTACAAAACTAGAAGGAGCTGTGTTTGAGGAGAACACAAAACTGTTCACCAAGGCCTTAAACACATCTCTGGTCTGAAATGAATAAAAACGATGTCCTTCAAATCTTAAATAAGGTCTATCAAAGACAAAATGAAGGATATTCTGCTGCTTATGGTGGATAATAAACAGCTGGACTTCATTTGCCCAAATGACAGGGCAGGCCAAAATTATAAATCATTCCCCATAAAAGCTTATATATGTTCATGGATGACAAATCCACAATGGATAAGGAAGAGAACAAGGTTGTTGGGAGCGACAGCCTAATGTTTCAGAGTTGATGTTCTTAAATCCAGTAAGATCATTCTTATTTTATATATAATAGAAAATGAATATTCTTTTTCCCAGTAAGAATATTGTTAATCATTGACTCTTCTTTACAATTCAGTAATTATTGATGTGTATCTCCAAAGTCATTCGTTGAATTGCTGCTGTTCAGATTACCCGTCTTAGGGGGCTCTGCCTGACTCCTGCACCTTCTGTGACCGCCCTAGCTCAAAGCTCAGTTGTGTGAGGACTTGAGAACAAGGAGTTTGAACATCCTGGGACAAGCCCAGGCTTCAGGTCTTACTAGTTCTTAGAGCTGACAAAAGCCAACTATGTTTCTTGAGTTTTGTTTATCTCGTTTATAAAATGAAAACTATTCATGATTTCCCTGTATTCTTCACATTCTCATTTTTGTGAAAAGGAATTCAAGAAATGTTTGTAAAAGTGGTTTTGGATCTGTAAGGCTATGTCGCTGATGGATAAAGCTGGGGATGAGCTGTTTCCTGAACCCCTGAGTCCTCAGGGAGCTGCCTGTCTTTCCCGGTTCCTGGAGGTCACTCTGCAAATGAACCCCAGTGTGGATCTACAGGGTTCCTTTTGCCCCCGAAGCCCTGTGAAAGGCAGGCTCAATGACATCCTGACAGTTCTCTTCCAGGTTCACACTCTCATCTTGATCTTGAACTTTTACTACCCCTAGAGGTAAGAAGATGCAGGATGGTTGCTATCTCTTTCTAAGACCCAGAGCAGAGCAGAACCAGTGGGACTGTCCCAGTAGCCTTTCCCTGTGGCCATACCCGGACTCCCTCTTGGCTTTTTTCCTCTCCAGTAAGGGGAAATTGGGAACCATTTACTATTACACTAGCTATTTGGGACCTAAGAGCAAAATGAGCAATGTGAAACAGGCCAACAACAGGAAAAGATTAAGAAAGGGCTCCAAGTGGAAAACAGCTTTAAAAACCTTGTACCATACCTTGAGAGCACTGTTTCTTGCACCATGGCTTAGTTTTGCCCTTGAATACAGACCTTAAGGACTCCTTTTCCTCATAGAGGAGAAGGTCCCTTGAGCTCCTGTTAGAGATCATTGGGTGCAAAGCTATAAAGCACTAAAAATGTTACTTAGGATCTTATAATACTCTCCCATAACAGTAGTTGGCACACATCATTATACTTTGAAATGTCACCTGTATGTATATATTTTTATCTCCTCAAGTATATTGTAATTCCTTAACATGTTTTATACATCTTTTATAGCTTAACGGATAGTACTAATTATATGTACCTGGATCTGGCAGTCAGAGGTATCCAAAACAAGCTTGTCATTTGTGTTAGCTCTATCCAGCATGATTCCACGACACACTGCTAGTTCAGAGGTGGCCTGGAAAAAGGGGTGCTCCTTACCTGGACTTTCTTTCTCCCCTGACTTTGATTCTTATGCCTCTCTTATTTTTCCTTCTTTTTTGAAACCAGATGCCCCCTTTACTTTGGCCAAAAAGAATATACCACTGAATATGTGTGTCAGGGCTTTAAGGAAGATAGGTAGAGTGTAGTTTTATGAGGATCTCGGGTCGCTTGATTCTGTGCTACAATTTTACTGCATCATAGATAGAAATATCAGACTAGGAAAAAAATAAACCAATCTGGGCTTGTCGTTTGTTCACTTAACAGGTAATATATGAGGGTTATCCAGTAGATGTTTCTAAAATTTCAAAATTTGTTGAGCTACAAGATGGACACTGAGGAAGGACATCATTAGCATGATGGCCATCGGAGTGTAATAGATGAGTGCTCAGCTTCTAGAGCTTAGTGAGCCTGACTTGAGATTAAGGCTGACTCTTAACTAACTCTATGATTTGGGGCAGATTTCTGAATGTGTGTTATCCTCACTTTCCTTGTCTGTGGAATAGAGACGGAAGTCCCTACTTGATAGGCTTGTTGAGAGGATGGATTGAAAGAAGTCGTTTAAAATACTTAGCACCAAAAAAATAAATAAATAAATAAAATAAAATAAAATAAAATACTTAGCACCAGCCTGCTACAAATTTCATTATCTAAGTTACATGCCCTAATGTCACTAACTGATGAATTGTGTTTTACTGGGTCCTGATCTGAATTGCTAATATTTGTAGCTATAACAGCTGTCCGTTTGTAATATCTGCTGAGGCCTTTCAGGGTAGATGTTTTAAATAAATTTGATTGCATATGTTTTGTGGCATTTGGTTCAAATCAGATTGATGTTTTAGCCAGGTTTTTTTCCCCTAGCAAAAATGTGTTTTTGTTACTAAATGTTTTTAATAGGTAAACATAATATATTTTTAATCAGTGATACAGTGAGATACCTTTTTAGATTACTGTTCCATCCAGTCAAGAACATAAAGTACTACTTGTTTATTGTTATGTACTCAAAGCCAAGTAGTACATTAGTGAAGTATGCCAGAGAAAAATCATTTCATTTCAACATTCTGGACTTTCAGGATATATTTTTTATCGTGGTGGATGAGAACATCAACCATTGTTACACAGAATAACAGTATTTTAAAAATTTATGATTTTACATTTTAATTAAAGATATCAAATTTCTTTTACCTCTATGTAAACATGAGTAATATGAATTATTAAGTTACACATGTTTTCAAATGTATCCAAAAAGTATACATGAAAGATGAATTTTCCTTCATTTTAATTACAAAATGCTTTTGTAATGTAATGTTTGAATAGAAGAAAATCTTTTCATTGGCATCACAAAAAGACTAGTGATTAAAAAGGTGAATCAGGGCACCTGGGTGGCTCAGTCCTTAAGTCTCTGCCTTTGGCTTAGGTCATGGTCCCAGGATCCTGGGATCGAGCCCCGCATCAGGCTCCCTGCTCCACAGGAAGCCTGCTCCCTCTCCCACTCCCCCTGCTTGTGTTCCCTCTCTTGCTGTGTCTCTCTCTGTCAAATAAATAAAATCTTTTAAAAATAAATAAATAAATAAAAAGGTGAGTCATCCCCTTTTGGGGGGGGGGGATCTAAGAACTTAATTTATTCCATCTGTTCACATAGGTCTCATTCTTGAACCTTATCAAAATATTTTCAGTAGTTTACTCTTAATCTTCTAATTATTTACAGTTGATGTTATGATTATATGATCCTTGAATGTTTGAGTTACAGCCCAAAACTATAATTCATCCAAAATTAAGGATTGTAAGGATGTATTTTCATACGTTCTTTTGTATGTGTTCCATATTTCATAATTTTAAAAGCTTAATCTTTTCATAAATCTTTTTAAATTTATAAAAGCTTTAAAAAATTATATGAACATCCTTTTTCCAATTTCATTTTTTGGAAATTATATTCATCTTATGTTCTCTTTGAGAAGAGGGATATTTTAATGAAATTTCTCTATGTTGTCAGAAACTCTAATGGAAAATAATTCAACTTTTTTATATTTAAAGAGCTCTAATTATAATGGATGCTCAAATATGTAAATGGGTGGTGCCATCTGCTTTTGGCCTTGAATAGACTCCACAACAGGGTTCTAAAAGTTCCACCATCAGCATAGACAGAAATGCTCTTCCCAGTTCTCAAAAGTCACCCGCTAAGGCGTAGAAAACTAAATGGTTCTCTAATTGTGCTTGTGGCACTTAGAATAGATGACTGATTTTATTAAATGTATGATTTGAAATTCTACATATATATGTGTATATAAAAAGGTTGAAAACTTTCATCTCACTCTAAATAGGCTCTACTAATATTCCAATTTCAGGTGCCCCAAGGAGCTCTGGGTAGGCACTTCCTGCTGTTTTGTTTTGGCAATGGAGGTTGGAGGTCCGCAGGGACTCAGAGGCTCTCAGAATCTACATTATTCATGCAGTGTTGTTCAGCAGTGCTGTCCTGGAGACAGTGTGTTAGCAGAGGGGACGTGTGCTGACGGACCACCTCCGTTTTCACTTAGAGAATTGCTAGCCTGACTCCTGCCTTCTAAGTAATTACTCTGCTGTGGTCGAAGTACCTGGCAAGAAGATAAATCTTTTGCTGGATAGAAATTCCTCAAGTACTTTTCCTCCATCAAAAGTGATGGCAGATGTGATGTGTTCAGATGGCTAAGTAGGCAAGTTCCATTTTCACAGGATGGATAGTGCATATTAGTTTAAGAACTATTGCCTTAATTATGCAAATGTAGAAGGAACCAAGAAACCTTATTGAAAAAAGCAATAGGCCACGGTTCTGCATGATTTGGGGGAAGGGGGGACGTTTTCTGCTATTTATTTAATGATTTAGAAGTTTGTTTCCAGTTAATGGAGCCTGGAAATAATTTGATTGTGTTGAGGAAACAGATAAATTTCATAATCAGAATAGGTTCTTTAAATTTCCTAAGGTAGTCTTGAATACTTTCTTGACAATCCTTCCTACCTAGTCCCCCTTCTCTTCCTCCAGACCTCTGTTCCAGGCACAAAGGATAATTGAGCCCATCCCCTGTTCTCCCAGACTACAGCCCACCTCTTCTTTCTGCCGTGACTACAGGCCCACAACCTGAAGAAATGTTATTGAAATTAGCCCAAAACCACTAGATGGACCTCTCTTTCTTGCTCTCTCCATTGATCAGAGTTAGTTCAACTTTATAGTAAATTTAAGGGCATAGACATATGCATATGTATATACACCCTTGAAGATACGAGGTTAGGTGGGCAAAAATGTCACATTTTAGATTTTTCCCTAATATAAGTAAAGCTGCACAGGAGTCCCCACTTCCCCTGATGGTAGCAGGCGATCTTAGTTTCCTCCAGTTTAAACTCACCTTCTCAGGTATCTCTCCTTCCTGTTCCTTTCATCCCTTCTTGTGGCTGATCAGTTTCCCTGGGGTGGGGGGGGGGGGGGGGGGGTTGTGTGACTTCAGGGGAGCGACACCTTGTCCTGATGCTGTCCTCTGCCCAGGGTCGTCCCAGGTCACTGGCCCCAGCAGGGCCTCTGCTCATCAGGCCCACATGTGCTGCATCTTCCTTGTCCTGACCCCGGGATCTCCAGCATTGTTTCATAGCTTCAGAGTAATCCCAGAAGACTTCTCATAGTGAACTGCCCCAGAACCATGTTTCCCCCAGCCAGAGAAACCCAGAAGCTCAACCTCTGGTCAGGAGCGACACCTCTCTATAAGGCCTAGAACCTCTGAGGACACCCCCTGGGGAGCTGGCCCCCTTCCTCTGGGATTTCTATCAACCCACCCCTTCCCAAACCACTTGGGGGGGGAGGGGTGGATCGCTAGACCTTTTCCTAGAGACCCAGACAGCTTCTAGGACCTAGTCTTGTCCCTCTTCATCTGCATCCACCAGCCACCAAAACCTTTATCTCCCTTTGGGAAGCAACTAGCTCTTTATTTTTTTCACCGGTCTTTGATTTTGTTGATAAACTTGATGACTTCTTCCTTCAGGCTTTACTTTTTAGCTTTTAGAATTCCCAGTCATTCTTCTCTCAATCACCTGGCTTTGGAAACATTTGGCTTTCAAAACAAATAGGTTTTCTAGAAAGTCACAACGGAAAACTTAGATGCTCAAAAGAGAAACGTAAAATAAAAAGAAATTATCGGAAAAAAAAATTTGGTAGGAAGATGAAATCGTTTTCGTTTTCTATGTTTTCTCCTTTCCCTTTTTACTTACCTGTTGTCTTTTGTTCTTGTTTTAGTTGTTTTTTTTGGTTCTGTGCTTTTTTTTCTTGGAGGTGTGAGGGGTGCAGAAGATAGTGGTGCCCAATCCGTTTTGGCAGCAAAGAAATTATAATTTAAAAATAGATTCAAACGCCCTATCCACAGGTCTTTTTGTGGCACTTTGCGTGCACTTCCTGAGTTCATATAATCCACTGGAAAATATCTCAATGAAAGTTTCAATTCATGAGTTGTTGTTTCTTTTCATCTCAAGGCTGCTTCTCAGATGACATAAAACAACACAGCAATAACACAAGAAAAGGACGAAGGGAGAGCGAGCTGGTATCCTTGCATCTGGCCTGAGCTGCGTTTCATTAAATTCTGTACTGCGGGGGATTTCAGGCCTTGCTGTTGTTAAGCAATAACTGTAACCCCATGGTGTATAATTTAAGAGAACACAAGGATCAAGGAAAGGCAACTCTTATCTACGTTGCGGTTGCTTGTAACGGCCTCCATAATTTATCCGCGGGGAGAAACAAACAATTGGAAAAATTTCTCTCCCGCTGGTCAGAGTCTGTTCATAGATTTGGCAAGAAATGAAGATAAAGAGTTACCAGGTGTGGCAGATGATCCCTGAGAGTTTGGGTTTTATTTTTATCTTGCGATGAGTCACCCATAGATAAGCACAGAGGATAGCACTTAAAAAATGAAAAAAATCTCTTCGGAAAATAAGTATTTTATGCCGTTACAGAATGCCACTTGGATGATCGTTTCACACTGAATTGTTCAGTATGCACGATTACAAAGCAGGAGGGTGCACCTAGGCTGCTATTTTAATGGCAATATGCATAGGAATCAATGGGAATCTTGTTAAAAATGCCTGAGGGGGCCTGAGAGTCTGCATTTTCTGTCTGCTCCAAGTTACATTTACTGCTACTGATGCCTGGTTCTTACTTTACGCAGAAAAGTTTAGAGAAACTTAGACGTTTCAAATAGCTTTGTGTGGACATTTCTTTTGGAATTAGGGGAGCCAGTAGGGACTTGCAATGCCAGTGGCTTTTATGGGCCCCTCAGTTTGCCAAACAATCATTAAAGAAATTGCCCAACTGGGGGGGCGCCTGGGTGGCTCAGGCGTTAAGCATCTGCCTTCGGCTCGGGTCATGGTCCCAGGGTCCTGGGATCGAGCCCCGCATCAGGCTCCCTGCTCCGCAGGAAGCCTGCTTCTCCCTCTCCCACTCCCCCTGCTTGTGTTCCCTCTCTCGCTGTCTCTCTCTCTCTCTCTCTCTGTCAAATAAATAAATAAAATCTTAAAAAAAAAAAAAAGAAAAGAAATTGCCCAACTGGAAACCAAGAGTTTAAGCAAAGATCATCTGTAAATGCTTTGCTATAGCCAGGGCAGAACCTCTATAAATGCCCATCCTGAATTGGTTCTGAGTTGTGACCCGCCCATCGTAAGGGCTGTTTGAAGAATGCCTTTATTCTAGACTCCCTCCATCTGCAGGCTATAGGACTCCCTTCCAGGACTATATAAAACTTTGTATTTACACAAGCAAGCAATTTCTGCAGTTGTCACAAATTCTTCTGTGAGCATTGGAGTGACCCAAGAAACCAACTAGAATTAGATGCAATTATACTAATTCATCAAAAGATCATTCTGTTGTCAATGATGAATGTCCCTAAAAGTTTTGGATAGACGATAGCAAGGAATTTCAGAGGAAAGCCATTAACAGTGAGTAGTTAATACAGTTCTTGGGGGTTTGAATCCTTAACATAAAATTCTGATTCCAACATTTTGGCTTCCCTATGCCACTTCAGATAAGCTTCTGATTCAGTTAATTATTGGTTCTATAGAAAAGAACCTTCCATCTTAAAAGAAAATTGATTTATCAAAGAAAAGATATTAAGAGTCTACTAAAGAATATAGGAGTTTTGTTGAATAGCGTTTTTAAATTATAGAAAATTTTAAACATATACAAAAATTACAAAGACTGTGTGTACCCTTCTCCCAGCTGTACCAGTTACCAGCACATGAAGCTAAGACTGAATGTTTGTGTCCCTCAAAATTCATATGTTGAAGCCCCAACCCCCAACATGATGGTATTTGGAGGTGGGACCTTAGGGGATAAATAGATTATAAGGGTATTATGGATAGATCTTAAGCGAGATTCTTATAAAGAAGAGACATGAGAGAAATGATCTCTCTCCCTGCCGTGGGAAGATACAGCAAGAAGGCATCCATTTGCATAGCAGGCAGAAAACTCTCCTCAGAAATCCAATTCGCCTGCACCTTGATCTTGGACTTCCCAGCCTCCAGAACTGTGAGAAATGTTTCTGTTGTTTAAGCCACCCAGTGTATGGTATTTTTATTATAGTAGCCTAAACTGACTAAGACACATGGTCTATTTTATTTCATTTATATTCTCAAAGCCCCACCTCATCCTTGGATTATTTTATATCCAATCCTATATATTATGTCCTTTCATCTATAAATATATCAGTATGTGTCTCTATAAGCATATACATAAGAACTTAAAAATATAACTGCAATATCATTATTATAACTTAAGATTAGCTGTAATACCTTAGTATCATCAGAAATCCATACAGTGTCCGCATTTTCCTGATTGCCTCAAAATGTTTTTCAGTTGGTTTGCTTAACTCAGTACCCAAAGAAGTTTCTACATGTTGCATTTGTTAATATATCTCAAATTGCTTTTAATCTGAAAATTTTTTTTTTAAGATTTTATTTATTTGACAGAGAGAGCGAGCACAAGCAGGGGGAGGGGCAGGCAGAGGGAAAGGGGGAAGCAAGCTCTCCGCTGAGGAGGGAGCCCAGTGCGGGGCTCAATCCCAGGACCCTGGGATCATGAACTCAGCCGAAGGCAGACACTTAACCCACTGAGCCACCCAGGTGCCCCAATCTGTAAATTCTTTTACCTTTGCCACCCCTCCCTTGCCTTGCAATTTATTTTTGAAGAAACTGAACCATTTTTCCTACTAGAGTTTCCTACATTCTGGGTTTGGATGATTGCATCCCTGTGGTATTATAGAACATGTTACTCTCTCTATTTCCTGTAAATCGGTGGTTAGATGCAGAGGCTTACTCAGATTCCAGTTCAGTGTTTGGGGAAGAATATATCATAGGTGGTGGTGCATGCCTTTCATTGTATCTCGTTAGGTAGGTGATACACATGTCTGGCTTTCTGTCTTTTTTTTTTAAATATTGTTAAATACGGTCTTATCTTTCCTATGAGAGTTCAGAAATCAAAACTTGATTATAGGGGCGCCTGGGTGGCTCAGTTGGTTAAGCGACTGCCTTCGGCTCAGGTCATGATCCTGGAGTCCCTGGATCGAGTCCCGCATCGGGCTCCCTGCTCGGCGGGGAGTCTGCTTCTCCCTCTGACCCTCCCCCCTCTCATGTGCTTGCTCTCTCTCATTCTCTCTCTCTCAAATAAATAAATAAAAATCTTTAAAAAAAAAAAAAACTTGATTATATATATATATAGCATATAAGATCAATATATAATTATATATAATATGTAATATAAAAATATATGGTTAAATGGGGCTATGTACAATAAAAAAGACAAAATAAAACTGGCTTATACAGATTTATTTTCCTTTTTTGTAAAATAAGTCCAAAGATCGGCATTTCTAGACTGGTATGATAATCACACATTCATCAAGGAGCCACTATTTTTCTGCATGGCTTCCCTGCTGAAGATTACTTCCTGGTCCAAAATGGCCACTGAAGCTCCAGCCATCATATCTGCTTCCCAGATTGGTAGCAGGGATAGAGGTGAGGGGGGTTAAAAAAAAAGAGCCCACCTCCCCACTGAGTCATTCTAATTTAAGCTGTTCCAGAATCCCAAGCAAGGAATTCTGCTTATATCTAAATTGTCACCCATAGCTTCAAGGGAAGCCAGAAAAGTTGGAAAGGCAGGATTCACATTGTGTTGAAGCTCTCAAAATATTGATAAGGTGTTCAAAAGATTCTAGACAGCCACAAATGATAAATGTCCATCCCATATAGTACAGAACTGTATCCTGGTGCAACCTATTGTTATGTCAACATAATTATGAAATTCTGGGAAAGAAATATTGATCCAGTTAGGAAAAACAGAGACATGCATAAAAATACAGAGAAATTCTTGGCAAACTTATTGTTAAGTAACTTGTCTCCAGTCACACTGCTGGTAAGAGGTAGAGCTGAGATTGGAACCCTGGCACTATGCTATATTGTAATAGATCGATTTTAATAGACCTTCTTTTTGGGTATTTTTGGTGAATTGTTAGAGGAAGCAAGAAGAGGGAGGTAGGATGTTGGTGCTAATTTTGCTTCCTCATAAATCGTGAAAGAGGAAAAAGAGACTGTCTGGGTTTCCCAGCTAAGTACAGACATGGTTCTGGTCCTGGATGCCTCACCATCCACCCTGGGTGGAGGGCACTCACTCTGGCAGGTCTTAGCCCAGGAAGTTTATTTAATAGGAGATCTTAGACCACAGAACTTGTGTCATCCCCTGGGCACCCCTCCCTCCACACTACCGCTCTTTCATTTCCTCCACCTCTGAGAAAGGTCTTGACATCAACACGCTTGCCAGGAGATGCAGTGGCTCTCCCCTGAGGCTGACCTCACCCACATACTGCACACCCCATCCATTTGAGCATACCACTTCCTAGATTTTGCAGACCTAAGATTTTGTGTACAGTGTTGTGACTTGTATGGGCCTATGACTTGTGCTTAGGTTCACTGATAAATCATTCTAACTTAGCTATTTAGCAGAACCCAACCTTGGCAGAAAATACAGACTAGAGCGGAGGAAATTTCTTGCCACCTTACTCATCAAGTTGCACCATTAGGGTCAATCCCTCACGCCCTCCCTCTCCCCTTTCCCCACTTCCCAGCTCCCACGAGCTGCCCCATTCCTGTGCTCCTCTGATCTGATCTGATCTAATCTGATCACATGGTTCAGTCTCGGTGCAGTATGCAAAGAGTAGAGAAGAGTGGAGGGAGGTAGCAGGAGAGGGGTCCTGGCTGGGCTCTAGGGCAGTATTCATCGCCCTCTGGGCTCCAAATTGGAGCCCTGGCTTGGGGAGGAAGGATTGCATAGAACTCAAGAGCTGCAGCCCCCGCTGGCTCAGTTTTCTGGAGACTGCATTACTCTCTGCCAACATGTGTACACTCTTTGAGAGTTGGGGCTGTCTTCCCTCGATTAATATTTAATGAATAAGAGTCACTATTTATGATTATAGTTACATGCTGGCTGGATATAAACACACTGATCCCCGACAGCAGAGTGCTCACATATCTGTGGGCAGGACAACTCCCTGGGACCTTGTAAAGCTACAGGTGCTCAGGCCCCACCCACAAGCACCTGATTCAGGGGCAGGCAGGTGGAGCTTGGGGATCTGAATTTTTAACGTGTGCCCAGCAATTACAAGGCAGGTCGACTGTGGAACTCACCTAGAGAAATGGCCTAAGCAGCACTTCTTGCTCTTTCTGATAACCATTGCCCCTTCTGTACATTGATAACTGTGGCATCCTGGTGGCCACAAGCCACACACACAGCGCACACTGGAGGGGGCCCCTTTGCCACTAGGGCCCTTAAGAATGGAATCTGAGTTGTCACCCATTTGAAGTTCCAGAAGGGCTTCATAATAATCTGTAAGGAGGAAAAGACCTCTTGCTTTATGAATTGAATACCAACCTGGAACTATTCCCAAATCAATGGAACTCCGGTCTCCTATTCAGAATCTTCGTTTAATGCTCTTAAGTAAATTTTAAGATATCATTTCCATGTAAAAAGCTCATAAAGGCCTGTTTTCTTTGAGAGTGTGCTTGGAAAAGAAACATTTTTATCCTCTCCTGCATATGTTATATAAAAACTAATTATTTTTGTTCCAACATTTCTTTCTACTTTCAACTATTAAAGAGTCATTTGATTTAATATAGCACCTAATGACTCCCCTTCTTCAGTGGTTCTTAATCACCTGGCACCTGAATTTGTCTGCAGAATGCTTTTTAAAAATTGGCCTGCACAGTGCTTTGGATATAAATTTTATAGGGCCATCATCTTCAGATTTTTCTTTGTCAAACAAAATACTCTCTTTTTTTATTATTCTTACTTGCTTTTAAAAGATGATTAAAGTATCACAGGAAATGTGTGTGCTTGAGTTCATATTTCCTACCCATATTTTATGATTAGGCTCAGACAGATGGCTCCTGCCTTAACAGAATACCAGAAATACATCAATAGTGCATTTCAATGATGCATTTCAGCTCTAACTCCTGCTACCACGTTTGATTTCAAGCCATGTACTTTTTTCTTTATTTTCCTTAGTAATTAAAAAATATGTAGTCTTATTTTTAATTTGTGCTTCCTTGCTATAGGGAAGATATCTTTTTGAGCTACCTTCTATCCTTTCTGGAATAAACTAGGATATATGTAAATAAACATCATTAATAAGCATGAGTAAAGGAAACTATGATATTCATCAACATTCATCCAACTTTTGGTTCATTTTGATTCACAGCATGATTTTTGCATGGACATTGCTACCACCTGTGATCCCTCCAAAGCACTAGATGCTCTCCCAGAGAAATGAATCTGAGCTCCCTTAATCTCCCCTACATAGAAATGCCTCCCCCACCCAGTCAGGATGTGTCTTTTTCCTCCCCAAACCCGGTGCCCCTACCTCCTCTCCAAAGATGCTATCTGGGCCTGTCCACCTGCTCACTGCCACTGGGCTTTTTCCATCATGGCTGCCATGGCCATGAGTCTGGCCAGCTGCCCCCTGCGGTACTTCTCGATTGCCTCAGACCTGCTCCAGACCAGCAGAGGGAAATGTCAGAGTCTCCTTGGAGCTAGGAGAGTCTTTTTCCCTCTCCACAGTGTTCTTGGTGTAGGGTGTGTGTGTGTGTGTGTGTGTGTGTGTGTGTGTGTGTGTAAGGACCTTTCTGGTGGTGGGGGCTGCAGGTAGGTAACTGCAATACCTTCTCTGTTACCATGGTGAGTTTACAGTCTAACAGGAAAGGTTCGTGTAAGGTTTTTCTACAGAATGAGATAATCAGGCTGGTAATGTTTTCCCAACAAGTATCGTGGTGGTTATGGCAAAATGCAGAACCCACGCATTTCCAAAATAATTTGTCTCCCGAACGTAGTTACTCAGCATCAATTTTTTTTGGGGGGGGTGAGGGTTTCTTCTAAACATTTCTTCATCATTGAAGAAGCAGGTAATCTATGGTAATCATTGAAGAAGCCGGTAATCTATATTTTTTAAAGGTATTCCAGCTTGTATGGTTTTGGTGTCAATTCAGCCTTTCAGACTTTCTAGAGTGTTCCTAGGTGATTTCTGACCCCTGTTATCTATGAGAATGGCTTAGATTGGCCTTAAGGCCTAGAGGCAGACAGACGAAAGTGTCAGGTCCAGCTCTATATTCACTAGCAATGTGAATTTGGTGAGTTATTAACCTGTCTAAGGCATCTTCACCCACACCCACCCCCCCGCTATAGGGCTGGTGTGAGGAGTGAGGTCAGGCCTGTAGGCACAAAGCGCAGGCCTGCCAGGCGCCACATGCCCGGTGAACGGCCATTGAGGGCTCTCGCCCACCCTTGAGAACACCCATGGAGGCTTCCTCGCACACCCTGACCTCCTTACACATCGTCTTGGAATCTCCTTGGAAAGCTTTATCTCACACATTTAAAAGAGAGCAACATCCGTGCTTAAATATATGGTAGACTTTGTTTATGTTTAGGGATTTTATGCTATATAATGATCTTTAAAGGACGCAATGGTGCTGTGTGCCTCGTGTTCCTAACTGCTGTTATGTTAGGTCTTTCAGATCTTAGCTCCCACTCTCTCCCTCCAGTCCATCCTCCATACTCTCGGATGCGGTCTCTCGAGGCCCAGGTGGGCTCTGGGCATCCCCCACGTCAAACCCTTCTGACGCCCCTCAGGATGAAGACCCAGGAGCATGAAGGACCTGGGCCTCTTCCCCGCCCCCGTCCCCTCTGCCCACCCTGGGGAGGTTTTCTATTTGCTTTTGCTTTGGAACAGCACACCATGATTTCTTGCTTGCTCTTTTAAAAGCAAAGCTAAGAATCTTTAAGAGGTGGTGGTGGGAGACTTGTCTGGGCTCTTTTTATCAAGTTTCCATTTGTACTTCGGCTGTGTTCCTCTCAGGTATGTCAGATGGACAGACAGCAGCCGCGTGATCCCACACCAGACGAGCGTGACATACCACTTTGGAAGCTTTCCTCATTAGGCATTGCTGGCACCTAAAATAGATGGCTCGAGAGTTAATTAGATGCAGTTACTTGCAAAAGTCTCAGAGGCGTTTTCTTGATTGTATACAAGATGAGTCTATTAATTATTTCTAACAAGGAAGGTTTACGTAACATCCGTTAGTGGCCGATTGCTGGTGGCAAGCTAGGCAGAATGAGGAGCCCCAGGCAGAGCATCTTCTGCTTCCCTGAGGGGAAAAAGATCTCTGAAGACAGAGCTCCTGCCTCTGGGAGCCTGTAATCTACTGAGGAAGATAAAATACAAGTAGATTAGGGATTGAAAATAACTTCGTGCCCAGCTCTGTCCTAGTGATTATCCCTGAGAGCTGCAGATGTGAGTGGTAGGGTCTAGCATTCCTGGTGGTGTTATAGTTGTACAGGACAGGCGGTGTTTTGTAGGTCTGTGGTGAAAAAGTACCCAACCTCTATAGTGTGGGCCCCCACCCACAATGTTTCTCTCTCTCCAGGCTCCCTTGGTGCCTGTATTCTGCCCTGAGCAAAGTGTTGGATTAGAGTGAAGCATTGTTCTCTCCTGAGTCCTCCTTCAGAACACCACCCCCCCGGAGGAAGGACCCCACTGAGCCTTCAGCTTTCCAGGGTGGACTGCTAGATCAGAAGTTTCTGGAGCAGGAGGGACCTCTAGAGCAGGCTTGTGGGTGGTGCAAGCACAGAGGAGGACAGAGAGACACCCAGCCCAGCCATGGAGCACCGCACCCGGTCTGGAGCCTGTCCCTTCGCAGCCCCATCTCCCTCTACCTTCCCTCCCCCGTCCAAGCCCCACTCTTCTGCTCTGCACTCCAGCCATGTCGGGGGAATTATGTTTCTTTTGTTTCTTAGCACCACCCGCCACCTCTGCCCAGCAGCCTTCACCCTCCTCCTGCATCCGGTGTAACCAGACCCTGGGCGGGTAGCTCAGACCCCTGACCCAACAAACACAGCCTCAGATGAGTGAAGGTGGGAAAGGAGAGGGCTGGAGAGCCTTGTGGTGGGAAAGAGAAATTAAATGTCCACAGTGTTTCTAAAATTGAGGTATTATTCATATACCATAAAATTTGCCCTTTTAAAGGTATACAATTGAGTGGTTTTTAGTGTCGTCACAAAGTTATACATTTATCACTACTACCCAATTTCAGAAGATTTTCATCACCCCAAAAAGAAACACTGTATCCTTTGACTCCCCACTTCCCTCCTACCACCCCCCAGCTTTGGGCAGCCACTAATCTACTTTCTTTTTCTATGGTTTTGCCTATTCTGGACATTTCATGGCAACGGAATCATACAGTGTGTGGCCTTTTGTATCTGGCTTTTTCTTTTGCTTCGTACGTGTTTTCAAGAGTCATCCACATTGTGGCACGTGTTAGTACTTGACTGCTTTACTCAGCAGGACACTCTCTGACTGTGTTGTATGGATATGCCCCAGTGTGTTTATTCCATCTTCGTTTAACAGATATTTGGGTTGTTTCCATTGTTTGGCTACAGCGAATAATGCTGCTCTGAACATTCAGGAGTAAGATTTTTTAGACCATGTCTTGAGTATATACCTAGGAGTTGAATTTCAGGGCCATATAGTAACTATTTTTAACTTTGTGAGGAACTGCCAAACTATTTTCCGAAGTGGCTGCACCTTTTTATATTCCACCAACAATGTATGAGAGTTCCAATTTCTTCATATCCTTGCCAACATGTGTGATGGTCCATCTGATTAATTACAGCCACCATAGTGGGTATGAAGTGCTGTCTCATTGTGGTTACACAATATTTTCTAAACCATTTTTGAAAGTGTTGGTATGTTCTATACCTCAGGGATCTAGGCAAACCCCAAAGGTCCATAACTAGCTATCACTAATTACAGTCCAAAGAAACATAGTCTTTGGGCCAGTTAGAAATAGGCATCCTAGGGCGCCTGGATGGCTCAGTCAGTTAAGCATCTGCCTTCGGCTCAGATCATGATCCCAGGGTCCTGGGATCGAGCCCCACATCGGGCTCCCTGCTCCGCGGGAAGCCTGCTTCTCCCTCTGCCTCTGCCCCTCCCCCTGCTCGTGCTCTCCCTCTCTCTCAAATAAATAAATAAATCTTAGAAAGAGAGAGAGGAAGGAAGGAAGGAAGGAAGGAAGAAGAAAAAGAAAGAAAAAAGAAAGAAAGAAAGGGAAAGAAAGAGAAAGAAAGAAAGAAAGAAGGAAGGAAGGAAGGAAAGAAAGAAGGAAAGAAAGAAGAAAGAAAAAGAAAGAAAGAAAGAAAAAGAAAGAAAGAAAGAAAAAGAAAGAAAAGAAAGAAAGAAATAGGCGTCCTCCCAAACCCCCAGCAACACAGCCTCTCAAATACGTGGCTTGGTAAGGTAGTGGCACCTTTGTGCAAAGAACTGTGCACCCCTTCCCCTTCCTCGGGCTGGAGCCACTTCTCACCCAGACTCCTGGATTTCAGCCCCTCACACCTGTTCTGTGGGTGCCTTTGTTCAGGACACAACCTACACTACTGTACATGGCCTGTTCTTGGCCCCTTTAAAGCCAATAGACCTGGCTTCCAGTCTCAGCTAGGCTCTGGGGCTGACTTTGGACAAGTAATTTGCTGTCCCTGGTCCTCAGTTTCCTTGCTGGTAGACACTAGTGATAAAAACAGAACCCTCTTATGGTTCTGGGATGGTGAAATGAAATGAACTTCGTAAAGCCATCGGTCCAGGGCTTGACAAATCAAAGCATTTATTAAACAGTAGTTAATTGTACATCTTGTCCTTAGGAACTCAGCACAGATATTATTTCCTCTAGAAGATGGGTCAACACACTTGGCCCACGGGCCAAACCAGCCTGATGTTGTTATGGTTTGAGAAACATCCCCACAGGCTGAGAATGGTTTTTATGTTTTTAAAAGTCTGTGAAGCAAACAAATATGTGACATCGAAAATCTGCCCTCTGTGGCCTAGAATATTTCGTCTCTGGCGCTTGACAGTGAAACTTCACCACCTCTGTAGAACCCTTCTGCGGCAGCCCCTCCCTTCCCCACCCTGCCCACCCAGCTCCAGGGTTAAGTGTTCCTGCTCAGGGCCCTTCAGCTGGGACCTATCACTGCCCTTTCACACAGAATCCCCACAAGGCCACAGCACTTACTCACCCTGAACTCCTTGGCACATGTAGAAAGTTAATATTAAGTCAGGGAAAGGAAGGGGAGAGGAGAAGGGAGGGAACACCGAAGTTTTGCCAGCTTCGCAATTTTGCCTACATCCTGATTTGAAAAGAGACTGTCCTCCTATGCAGTGCACTTCTAAAAAAATTTTTATTTGAATTCAATTTAGTTAACATATACTGTATTATTAGTTTCAGGGGTAGAATTTAGTGATTCATCAGATGCATCTAATACCCAGTGCTCATTATATCACATGCCCTCCTTAATGCCCATCACCCAGTTACTCCATCCCCCCACTTCCTCCCCTCCAGCAACCCTCAGTTTGTTTCTTATGATTAAGAGTCTCTTATGGTTTGCTTCCCTCTCTGTTTTCGTCTTACTCTATTTTTCCTTCCCTTCCCCTATGTTCATTTGTTTTGTTTCTTAAATTCCACATATGAGTGAAATCATATGATAATTGGCTTTCTCTGATTGACTTATTTCACTTAGCATGATACCCTCTAGTTCCATCCACATTGTTGCAAATGGCAAGATGTCATTCTTTCTGGATGGCTGAGTAGTATTCCATTATATAAATATACCACATCTTCTTTATCCATTCATCTGTCGATGGACATCGGGGCTCTTTCCATAGTTTGGCTATTGTGGACATTGCTGCTATAAACATTGGGGTGCACGTGCCCCTTTGGATCACTATGTTTGTATCCTTGGGATAAATACCTAGTAGTGCAATTGCTGGGTCATAGGGTAGCTCTATTTTCAACTTTCTGAGGAACCTCCATACTGGTTTCCAGAGTGGCTGCACCAGTTTGCATTCCCACCAACAGTGTGAGAGGGTTCCCCTTTCTCTGCATCCTCACCAACATCTGTTGTTCCCTGACTTGTTCATTTTAGCCATTCTATGCAGTGCATTTTAGCTGAGCAGGACCTGGGGCCTTAATTTTAGCCCAGATATGATGGAGACCATCCAGTATGTTAGTGTGCAGAGACATCCTGGCTTTCCCCTTGGCAATCATGCAGGGCATGGACTCCCTAGATACATACTTCTCAGTCATTCACAAGCCCCTCCAGAAAGGCAGATTGGCCTGTGGGTACCGGCCTCATCCAGGAGCCCTGTGCCACCCCCAGAAAGACACGACTGTGGCTTTCTTTCAGCTAGGCTGCATGGGGTCAGGATTTGTACCCTTGTGGATGGGGTTGGACTGTAAGAAGGTGTAATGAGTATTTTTTGAGAATCTAAGATATGCAGGCATGACTCTGCCTGCTTGATTCTATTACTCTGGGCGCTTTAAAAGACTTTAAGTCTCTACTTATTTTTCTAATATTAATGCTTATGTCGAATTTCTTGTGCAGAAACAGATGATCTGCATTTACCCTAGAGCTTTCACTGCAGTTGTATGGAATTAGCCATGCAAACTGTTGACATGATATGCTTTCATTTTTTGGTTTCTTACATTCTCAACATGATTTGAAAAATTTATTTCTATGAACTTGTGTGCAGGAGTTAGAAAGAGAAGGATCAATTTGTGCCTTGACTACCCGTCCCCTAAAGAAAGGCCAGTGGGCCTGCAGGCGAAAAGACAGAAGATCCAAGTAGGACAGCACCCGCCTGAGGGAGCAGGTGTTCGAGGTGCTTTCAGGAAGCAAAGTTGAGCCGGTTTACAATCTTGTGCAAAAACACGCAGGGATTTTTCAACAGATAAGGAAACATCTTTAAAAAGGAAAATGACAAACGCAGGTGAAGGATTTGCAACTCACAATGCTTTGTTAACTTTCTACAAAAGAAAGAAAGGAAGGGAGGGAGGGAGGGAGGAAGGAAGGAAGGAAGGAAGGAAGGAAGGAAGGAAGGAAGGAAGGAAGGAAGGAAGGAAGGAAG